>NC_047668.1:80721607-80842822 GCF_011762505.2 Arvicanthis niloticus | reverse complement strand
AAGGGCATCCAGAGAGAGGAGAGGACAGAAGGGCATCCAGAGATCAGAGAATACAGAAGGGCATCCAGAGAGAGTAGAGAATAGAAAGGTATCCAGAGAGCAGAGAAGACAGAAGGGCATCCAGAGAAAGGAGAAGACAGAAGGGTATCCAGTGAGAGGAGAGAACAGAAAGGCATCAAGAGAGAGGAGAGGAGAGGAGGGCATCTCAAGAGAGGAGAGGACAGAAAGGCATCCAGAGAAGGGAGAGAACAGAAGTGAATCCAGAGAGAGGAGGAGACAGAAGGGCATTCAGAGAGAGGAGAGAGCATTATGGCATCCATAGAGAGAAGACCAAGGGGAATCCAAAGAGAGGAGAGAATATAAGCATCCATAAAGAGTAGAGAACAGGACACAGGAGGTGCGCGCAACAGGCATCCAGAAAGATGATGAGACCGAAGAGCATCCAGAGAGAAAAGAGAATACAGAAGGGCATCCAGAGAGCAGAGAAGACAAAAGGGCATCCAGATAGAGTAGAGAATAGAATGGTATTCAGAGAGCAGAGAAGACAGAAGGGCATCCAGAGAAAGGAGAAGACAGAAGGGCATCCAGTGAGAGGAGAGAACAGAAAGGCGTCAAGAGAGAGGAGAGGACAGAAGGGCATCCAGAGAGAGGAGAGGACAGAAGGGCATCCACAGATTGTGAAGTACAGAAGACCATCAATATAGAGGAGACAACATAAGGGATACCAAAGAGAGGAGAGAATGGAAGATCATCCAGAAAGAGGAGAGAACAGAAAGGCATCCAGAGAGATGTGAGAATAGAAGATAATCTAGAGAGAAAAGAGAACAGAAGGGCAACCAGGGATATGAGAGCACAGAAAAAAATCCAGAGAGAGGAGAGGACAGAAGGGCATACAGAGCATGGAGAGAACAGAAGGGTATCCAGAGAGAGGTGAGGACAGAAGGGCATCCAGAGGGAGGAGAGGACAGAAGGACATCCAGAGAAAGTAGACAACAGAAGGACATCCATAGAGCGGAGATGACAGAAGGGCATCCAGAGCGAGGAGAATACAGAAGGGCATCCACAAAGGAGAGAATAGAAGAGCATCAGACGAGAGGAGAAAAGAGAAGAGCATCAAAAGAGGAGAGAAGACAGAAGGGCATCCATAAAGAAGAGAAGACAGAAGGGTATCCAGACAGAGGAGAGGACACAAGGGCATCTAAAGAGATGAGAGAACACAAAGGCATCCAGATAGAGGGGAGAATAGAAGGGCATACAGAGAGAGGAGAGGACAGAAGAGTATCCAGAGAGAGGAGAGAAAAATAGGGCATCCAGAGAGAGGGAAGAACAGAAGGGCATTCAAAGAAAGGAGAGGACAGAAGGGCATCCAGAGAGTGGATAGGACAGAAGGACATCCCAAAAGAAGAGTGAACAGAAGGGCATCCAGAGAGATGAGAGAACAGGAGAGAATACAGAAAGAGTAGAGAACAGAAGCCCATCCAGGGAGAGCAGAAGACTGATGGACATCCAGAGAAAGAAGAGTACAGAAGGGCATCTGGTGAGAGGAGAAGATAGAAGAGCATCCAGAGAGAGGAGAGGACAGAAAGGCATAAAGTGAGAGAAGAAAAGAGAAGGGCATCTAGAGAGAGGAGAAGACAGAAGGATATCCAGAGTGAGGAGAAAATTGTTGGGCATCCAGATGGAGGCGCATACTGAAGGGCATCGAGAGAATCAAGAGAATAGAAAGGTATAGGGAGAGAGGAGAAGACAGAAGAACATCCAGAGAGAGGAAAGGACAGAAGGGCATCCAGGGAGAGGAGAGAACAGAAGGGCATCCAGAGAGAGGAGAGTACAGAAGGGATCCAGTGAGAGGAGAGAATAGAAAGCCATCCAGAGAGAGTTGAGGACAGAAGGGCATCCAGAGAGAGGAGAGGACAGAAGGGCATCCAGAGAGAGAAGGGAACAGAAGGGCATCCAGAGGGATGAGAGGACAGAAGAGAATCTAGAGAAAGGCTAGAAGAGAAGGGCATCCAGATAGATGAGAAAACAGAAGGGCATTGAGAGAGAGGAGAGACCAGAGTGGCATCTAGAGAGAGGAAGGAACAGAAGGACATCCAGAGGGAGGAGACAACATAAGGTCATCCAGAGTGATGAAAATACAGAAGAGCATCCAGAGAGAGGAGAGGATAGAAGGTCATCCATAGACAAGAGAAGATAGAAGGGCATCCAGAGAGATGAGAGAACAGAAGATCATACAGAGAGAGAAGAGAACAGAGGGGCATCCAGTGAGAGGAGAAGACAGAAGGGCATCCAGAGAGAAGAGAGGACAGAAGGGTATCCAGAGAGAGAAGAGGACACAAGGGCATCCAGATAGAGGAGAGAACAGAAAGGCATAAAGAGAGAGGAGAGAACAGAAGGGTATCCAGAGAGAGGATAGGAGAAATGGGCATCTAGAGAGAGAAGAGAACAGAAGGGCATCCAAAGAAAAAAGATGACAGAAGGTCATACAGAAAGAGGAGAGGACAGAAGAAAATCTGGAGTGAGGAGAGAACAGAAGGTCATCCAGAGAGAAGGGAAGAGAGAAGGGCATCCAGAGAGAGTAGAGGAAAGAAGGGAATACAGACAGAGAAGAAGACAGAAGGGCATCCACAACGAGGAGTAACAGAAGGCCATCCAGCGAGAGGAGAGAACAAAAGGGTATCCAGAGAGTGGAGAAAACAGAAGGGCATCTGGATAGAAGAGAGAACAGAAGGGCATCCAGAGAAAGGAGAAGTCCAAAGGGCATCCAGAGAGAGGAGATGACAGAAGGGCCTACATAGAGAGGAGAAAACAGAAGGGCTTTCAGAGAGTGAAGAAAACAGAAGGGCATCAATAGAGAGTAGAGGACAGATGTGCATCTGGATAGAGGATAGAACAGAAGGGCATCCAGAGACAGGAGATGACAGAAGAGCATCCAGAGAGAGGAGAAGACAGAAGGGCATTCAGAGATAGGAGAGTACAGAAGGTCATCCAGAGAGCAGAGAAGAAAGAACGGCATCCAGAGAGAGGAGAAGGCAGAAGGGCATCCAGAGTGATGAGAGTACACAAGGGCTTCCATAGCGAGAAGAAAACAGAAAGGCAACCAGAAAGATTAGAGGACAGAAGGGAATCCAGAGAGAGAAGAGGACAGAAGGGCATGCAGAGAGAGGAGAAAACAGAAGGGCATCCGGAAAGAGTAGGAACAGAAGGTAATCCAGAAAGAGGAGACAACAGAAGGTCATCCAGATTGACGAAAAGACAGAAGGGCATCCAGAGAGAGGAGAGGACAGAAGGGCATCCAGAGAGAAGAGAAAAGAAGAGCATCTACAGAGAAGACAGAAGGGCATCCAGAGAGGAGAAGACAGAAGGGCATCCAGAAAGAGGAGAGAACAGAAGGGCATCCAGAGATATTAGAGTTCAGGAGAGCCTCCATAGTGAGAAGAGAACAGAAAGACAAAGAGAGATATTAGAGGACAGAAGGGAATCCAGAGAGAGAAGAGTACAGAAGGGCATCCAAGAGAGGAGAGAACAGAATGGCATCCAGAGAGATGAGAGGACAGAAGGGCATCCATAGAGGGGAGAAGACAGAAGGGCATCCAGAGGGAGGAGAGAGCATAAGTGCATCCATAGAGAGGAGAAGACAAAAGGCATCAAGAGAGAGGAGATTACAGAAGGTCATGCAGAGAGAAGAGAAAAGAAGGGCATCCAGAGAGAGGAGAGAACCAAAGGGTATCCAGAGAGAGGAGAATACAAAAGAGCATCCAGAGAGATGAGAGAACAGAAGATCTTCCAGAGAGAGGAGAGTACAGAAGGGCATCCACAGAGATGAGGGAACAGAATATCATCCATAGAGAGAACGGAACAGAAGAGCATCCAGAGGCATGAGAGGACAGAATAGAATCTAGAGAGAGTAGACAACAGAAGGGCATCTGTTGTGAGCCGTAGTGAGTATGTCAGTATGCGCCCTTCCAAGATGGCGCTGGCCTCATGTCTTCCCAGTTTTAAACAATTAATTGTGCAGCTGCAAAGGCAGAAAGCCCGCCAAAGTCACTGGCCAATCCCGAGGCATAATATAGAGTGGTGAGCGAACAGCCAATCAGAAGTGAATATGTCACTCTAGGGTGTATTTAAGCGGGGCCTCTTCCTGTCTTCAGCGCTTAATTTCTTCTGCCTTTTCTTTCTTTCTTTCTAAAAGGGGGGATGGGACAGTTTGATGCAGCCTTATGTTGTGGATTGGTGTTCATGATGGTTGGTCTATAAGCTCAGAGCCCAACAAAAACTTGACAAGGCCGCTAGCGCCCAAGCACTTGTAGTCTTGGAGCAAAGATCTCCCCCTGAAAATTGACTATCTAGGCTGAGAAAGTAGACAATGACTGAGACCCTCAGTCAATGCACCCCAAGGGTTCAGCCCATTGCACTGGGTCGATGAGAGGTCTAAGTCCAGCCAGCCCTTTCCTATATAGCTGTGGTACCTGAATAGTAGGTTGACAGCCCTTGCACTCCTGGGAGCTATACACCATTGCACAGGGACGGGTGTCAATTCCTCTTTACATCCCCTTAGCCCTTGCACCCAGAGGACTTGTTTCCATCGCACCTGGAAGGGTAAGGGAGAATCTTTGGGCTATAAGCTCTTGATCACTTGTTCCCCCAAGATGGAGTTTGCTTGATTGGGCTTGAGTTCGAATCTTGATTGGTACTGCGTTTAATAGGCAATAGGCTGTTTCATATTAATAATTTAAACAGGGAGAGATGTTGGGAGCTGTAGTGAGTATGTCAGTATGCGCCCTTCCAAGATGGCGCTGGCCTCGTGTCTTCCCAGTAGTAAACAATTAACTGCGCAGCTGCAAAGACAGATAGCCCGCCAAAGTCACTGGCCAATCCCAAGGCGTAATATTGGGTGATGAGCGAACAGCCAATCAGAAGTGAATACGTCACGCTAGGGTGTATTTAATTGGGGCCTCTTCCTGTCTTCAGCCCTTCCACACCCTTCCACGTCTTCCACGTTTGCTGATACAGAGTAAAGCCTCGTTTTGCAGTAACTACCCGAATTGTGTCTCTCGTGCTTCTCTCGCACGGGTGAGGAGGGACACAGGAGGTGCGCGCAACAGGCATCCAGAGAGATGATGAGACCGAAGGGCATCCAGAGAGAGGAGAGGACAGAAGGGCATCCAGAGAGCAGAGAAGACAGAAGGGCATCCAGATAGAGTAGAGAATAGAATGGTATCCAGAGAGCAGAGAAGACAGAAGGGCATCCAGAGAAAGGAGAAGACAGAAGGACATCCAGTGAGAGGAGAGAACAGAAAGGCTTCAAGAGAGAGGAGAGGACAGAAGGGCATCCAGAGAGAGGAGAGGACAGAAGGGCATCCACAGATTGGGACGAACAGAAGAGCATGGATATAGAGGAGACAACATAAGGAAAATCCATAGAGAAGAGAAGACAGAAGGGCATCCGGAGAGAGGAGAAGATACAAGGGGATCCAGAGAGATGAGAGAACAGAAGATCATCCAGAGACAAAAGAGAACAGAAGGTCATCCAGAGAGAGAGATGAAGAGAGAAGGGCATCCCGAGAGAAGAGAGGACAGAAATGGCATCCAGAGAGAGAAGGGGACACAAGGGCATCCAGATAGTGGAGAGAACAGAAGGGCATACAGAGAGAGGAGAGAACAGAAGGCTATCAAGAGAGAGGAGAGAAAAATAGGACATCCAGAGAGAGGAGAGAACAGAAGGGCATCCAAAGAAAGGAGAAGACAGAAGGGCATCCAGAGAGTGGAGTGGACAGAAGGACATCCCAAAAGATGGAAGAACAGAAGGGCATCCAGAGAGATGAGGGAACAGGAGAGAGTCCAGAAAGAGGAGAGAACAGAAGCCTATCCAGAGAGAGCAGAAGACTGAAGGACATCCAGAGAAAGAAGAGGACCAAGGGCATCTGGAGAGAGGAGAAGACAGAAGGGCATCCAGAGATAGGAGAGGACAGAATGGCATCCATTGATAGGAGAGAAAATAAGGGCATCTAGAGAGAGAAGAGAAGACAGAAGGATATCCAGAGTGAGGAGATAATTGTCGGGCATCCAGATGGAGGAGAATACTGAAGGGCATCAAGAGAATCGAGAGATCAGAAGGGTATAGGGAGAGAGGAGAAGACAGAGGGGCATAAAGAGAGAGGAGAGGACAGAAGGGCATCCAGAGAGAGGAGAGTACAGAAGGGCATCCAGAGAGAGGAGAGTACAGAAGGGATCCAGAGAGTGGAGCGTAGAGAAGGGATGCAGAGAGTGGAGAGAACAGAAAGCCATCCAGACAGAGGAGAGGACAGAATGGCATCCAGAGTGTGGAGAGGACAGAAGGGTATCCAGAGAGAGAAGGGAACAGAAGGGCATCCAGAGGGATGATAGGACAGAAGAGAATCTAGAGAAAGAAGAGAACAGAAGTGCATCCAGAGAAATGAGAAGACAGAAGGGCATCGAGAAAGAGGAGAGGACAGAATGGCATCCAGAGAGAGGAAAGAAAAGAAGGACATATATAGAGAGGCGAAGACAGAAGGGCATCAGGAAAGAGGAGAGAACAGAAGGACATCAAGAGGGAGGAGACAACAGAAGGTCATCCAGAGAGAGGAGAATACAGAAAGGCATCCAGAGACATGAGAGGACAGAAAGGCATGTAGAGAGAGGAGAAGACATAAAGGCATCCATAGATAGGTGAAAGCAGAAGGGCATCCACAGAGAGAAGGGAATAGAAGAGCATCTGACGTATGGAGAAAACAGAAGGGCATCAAAAGAGAGAAGAGGACAGAAGGGCATCCATAAAGAAGAGAAGACAGAAGGGCATCCAGAGAGAGGAGAGGACAGAAGGGCATCCAGATTGAGGAGAGAACAGAAGGGCACCCAGAGAGATGAGAATACAGAAGGGCATCCAGAGAGAGGATAGGACAGAAAGGCATCTGGAAAGGAGAACAGAAGTGCATCCAGAGAGAGCAGAATACAGAAGGGCATCTAGAGTGATAAGAGGACAGAAAGGCATGTAGAGAGAGGAGAAGACATAAGGGCATCCATAGATAGTTGAAAACAGAAGGACATCCAGAGAGAGGAGAAGACAGAAGGGCATCCAGAGAGATGACTTGACAGAAGAGTATACGGAGAGTGGAGAGATCAGAAGGTCATCCAGAGAGAGGGGAAGACAGAAGGTCATCCAGAGAGAGGAGAGGACAGAAGGGCATTCAGAGAGAGGAAAGTACAGATGGGCATCCAGAGAGAGGAGCAGACAGAAGGGCATCTGGATAGAGGAGAGAAAATAATGTCATCCAGAGAGGGGAGACAACAGACAGTCATCCAGAGAGACGAAAAGACAGAAGGGCTTCCAGAGAGAGGAGAGAACAGAAGGGCTTCCAGACAGAGGAAAGAACAGAAGCGCATGTAGAGACAGAAGAGGACAGAAGGGCATCCATAGATAGGTGAAAATGGAAGGGCATCCAGAGAGAGGAGAAGACAGATGAGCATCCGGTTAGAGGAGAGAACCGAAGAGCATCCAGAAAGAAGAGACAAGAGAAATTCATCCAGAGGGAGGAGAAGACAGAAGGGCATACAGAGAAAGGAGAGGACAGAAGAAAATCTGGAGAGAGGAGAGCACAAAAGGGAATCCAGAGAGAGGAGAGTACAGAAGGGATCCAGAGAGAGGAGAGCACAAAAGGGAATCCAGAGAGATGAGAGAACAGAAGGATATCAAGAGAGAATAGAGGACACAAGGGCATCTTGAGAGAGGAGAGAAGAGAAGCGCATCCAGAGAGACTAGAAGACAAAAAGGGAATGCAGAGAGAGGAGAGAACAGTAGGGCATCCAGAGTGAGGAGAGGACAGAAGGCCATCCAGAGAGAGGAGAGGACAGAAGGCCATCCAGAGATAGTAGAGTACAAAAAGTATCCAGAGAGAGTAGAGTACAAAAAGGATCCAGAGAGAGGAGAGAACAGAAAGACATCCAGAGAGAGGAGAGAGCAGAAGGGCATCCATGGAGAGGAGAGATCAGAATGGCATCAACAGAGAGGAGAGAACAGACGTGCATCCAGAGAGCAGAGAAAACAGAAGGGCATTCAGAGAGAGTAGAGAATAGAATGGTATCCAGAGAGCAGAGAAGACAGAAGGGCATCCAGTGAGAGGAGAGAACCGAAGGGCATCCAGAGAGAGGAGAAGATGGAAGGGCATCCATAGAGACGTGAAAACAGAAGTGCATCCAGAGAGAAGAGAAGAGTGAAGGGCATCCAGCTTGAAGAGAAGACAGAAGAGCATCCGGAGAGAGGAGAGATCAGAAGGTCATCCAGAGAGAGGAGAGATCAGAAGGTCATCCAGAGAGAGGAGAAGACAGGAGGACATGCAGGGAGGTGAGAGGACAGAAGGAAATCCAGACTGTAGGAGAGAACAGAAGGGCATAAAAAGACAGGAGAGGACACAAGTGCATCCAGAGAGAGGAGAGAACATAAAGTCATGTAGAGAGGAGAGGACAGAAGTGAATCCAGAGAGAGGAAAAGACAGAACGGCATTCAGAAATAGGAGAGGGCATTAGGGCATCCAGATAGAGGAGAAGATAGAAGGGAATCCAAAGAGAGGAGAGAATAGAAGGGCATCCATGAAGAGGAGAGAACAGAATGGCATCCAGAGAGATGAGAGAACAGAAGATAATCTAAAGAGAAAAGAGAACAGAAGGGCAACCAGAGATATGAGACAAGAGAAAAAAATCCAGAGAGAGGAGAGGACAAAAAGGCATTCAGAGAGAGGAGAGGACAGAATGGCATCCAGAGAAAGGAGACAACAGAAGGACATCCTGAGAGCGTAGATGACAGAAGGGCATCCCTAGAGAGGAGAGGACAGAAAGGCATCCAGAGAGAGGAAAGAACAGAAGGGAATCCAGAGAGAGGAAAGAACAGAAGGGAATCTATAGAGAGGAGACATCAGAAGGGCATCCACAGAGAGGAGAGAACAGACGGGCATCCTGGGAGCAGAGAAAACAAAAGGGCATTCAGAGAGAGTAGAGAATAGAACAGTATCCAAAGAGCAGAGAAGACAGAAGGGCATCCAGAGAGAGAAGACAGAAGGGCATCCAGTGAGAAGAGAGAACAGAAGGGCATCCAGAGAGAGGAGAAGACTGAAGGGCATACATAGAGACGTGAAAACAAAAGTGCATCCAGAGAGAGAGCAGAATATTGAAGGGCATCCAGCATGAAGAGAAGACAGAAGAGCATCCAGAGAGAGGAGAGATCAGAAGGTCAGCCAGAGAGAGGAGAAGGCAGGAGGACATGCAGGGAGATGACAGGACAGAAGGGAATCCAGATGTAGGAGAGAACAGAAGGGCATAAAAAGAGAGTAGAGGACACAAGTGCATCCAGAGAGAGGAGAGAACATAAAGGCATGTAGAGAGAGGAGAGGACAGAAAGACATTCACAGATTGGGAAGAACAGAAGAGTGAGGAGACAACATGAGAGCATCTAAAGAGAAGAGAGGACAGAAAGTCACCCAGAGAGAGGCGATAACAGA
The DNA here is from genome assembly GCF_011762505.2 of Arvicanthis niloticus. Lineage (NCBI taxonomy): Eukaryota > Metazoa > Chordata > Mammalia > Rodentia > Muridae > Arvicanthis > Arvicanthis niloticus. The sequence continues at coordinate 80,833,310 of NC_047668.1, read as the reverse complement.
AGGGCAACTGGAGAGAGAAGATGGAAGGGCTTCCAGAGAGAGAAGACAGAAGGGCATCCAGAGATTAGAGTAAAAAGAGAATCTAGAGAGAGATGAGAACAGAAAGGCAACCAGAGATATGAGAGTACAGAAGGAAATCCAGAGAGAGAAGAGGACAGTAGGGAATCCAGAGAGAGGAGAGCACAGAAGGGCATCCAGAGAGAGGAGAAAACAGAAGAGCATCCATGGAGAGGAGGGGTAAGAAGGGCATCCACATAGAGGAGAGAACATACGGTCATCCAGGGAGCAGAGAAGACAGAACGGCATCAAGAGAAAGGAGAAGACAGAAGGGCATCCAGTGAGAGGAGAGAACAGAAAGGCATCAATAGAGAGGAGAGGACAGAAGAGCATCCAGAGAGAGGAGAGGACAGAAAGGCATCCAGAGAGAGAGAGAGAACAGAAGTGAATCCAGAGAGAGGAGAAGACAGAAGGGCATTCATAGATAGGAGAGAGCATTAGGGCATGCAGAGACAGGAGAAGACAGAAGGGAATCCAAAGAGAGGAGCGAATAGAAGGGCTTCCATAAAGAGGAGAAAATAGAAGGGCATTCAGAGAGATGAGAGAACAGAAGATAATCCAGAGAGAAAAGAGAACAGAAGGGCAACCAGAGATATGAGAGAAGAGAAAAAATCCAGAGAGAGCAGAGGACAGAAGGGCATCAAGAGCGTGGAGAGTACAGAAGGGCATCCAGAGAGAGGTGAGTACAGAAGGGCATCCAGAGAGAGGAGATGACAGAAGGGAATCCAGAGAGAGGAGAGATCAGAAGGGCATCCATGGAGAGGAGAGATCAGAAGGGCATCCACAGAGAGGAGAGAACAGACAGGCATCCAGAGAGCAGAGAAAACAGAAGGGCATTCAGAGTGAGTAGAGAATAGAATGGAATCCAGAGAGCAGAGAAGACAGAACGGCATCCAGAGAAAGGAGAAGACTGAAGGGCATCCAGAGAAAGGAGAAGACAAAAGAACAAACAAGAGACGTGAAAACAGAAGTGCATCCAGAGAGAGGAGAATATTGATGGGCATCCAGCTTGAAGAGAAGACAGAAGAGCATCTGGAGAGAGAAGAGTTCAGAAGGTCATCCAGAGAGAGAAGACAGGAGGACATGCAGGGAGGTGAGAGGACAGAAGGGAATCTAGATGTAGGAGAGAACAGAAGGGCATAAAAGAGAGGAGAGGACACAAGTGCATCCAGAGAGAGAAGAGAACATAAAGGCATGTAGAGAGAGGAGAGGACAGAAGGGCATTCAAAGATTGGGAAGAACGGAAGAGCATTGAGAGTGAGGAGACAACATGAGAGCATCCAAAGAGAAGAGAGGACAGAATAGCACCCAGAGAGAAGAGATAACAGAAGGGCATGTGGAGAGAGGAGAGGACAGAAGGTCTTCCAGAGAGAGAAAACAGAAGGGCATCCAGAGATATTAGAGTATAGAAGAGAATCTAGAGAGAGAAGAGAACAGAAAGGCAACCAGAGATATGAGAGGTCAGAAGGAAATCCAGAGAGAGGAGAGGACAGAAGAACATCCGGGGAGAGGAGAGAACAGGAGGGCATCCAGAGAGAGGAGAAGATAGAAGGGCATCCACAGAGAAGGTGTAAAGAAGGGCATACAGAGAAAGGAGAGAACAGAAGAGCATCTAGAGAGAGCAGCAGTCAGAAGGATATCCAGAGTGAGGAGAAAATTGTCCGTGATCCAGAGAGAGGAGAATCTGAAGGGCATCGAGAGAATCGAGAGAACAGAAGTGCATAGGGAGAGAGGAGAAGACAGAAGGGCATCCAGAGAGAGGAGAGAACAAAAAGGGAATCCAGAGAGAGGAGAAAACATTAGGGCATCCATAGAGAGGAGAGGACAGAAGGGCAACTAGAGATAGGAAAGGACAGAAGGGCATCCAGATAGAGGAGAGTACAGAAGGGATCCAGAGAGAGGAGAGAACAGAAAGCCATCCAGAGAGAGGAGAGGAAAGAAGGGCATCCAGAGAGAGTAGAGGACAGAAGGGCATCCACAGAGAGGAGAGAACAGACAGGCATCCAGAGAGCAGAGAAGACAGAAGGGCTTCCATAGAAAGTAGATAATAGAATGGTATCCAAAGAGCAGAGAAGACTGAAGGGCAGCCAGAGAAAGAAGAAGACAGAAGGGTATCCAGTGAGAGGAGAGAATAGAAAGGCATCAAGAGAGAGTAGATGACAGAGGCGCATCCAGAGAGAGGAGAGAACAGAAGTGAATCCAGAGAGAGCAGAAGACAGAAGGGCATTCAAAGACAGTAGAGAGAATGAAGACATCCAGAGAGAGGAGAAGACAGAAGGGAATCCAAAGTGAGGAGAGAATAGAAGGTCATTCATAAAGAGGAGAGAACAGAAGGGAATCCAGAGAGCAGAGAAGACAGAAGGGCATCCAGAGAAAGGAGAAGACAGAAGGGTATCCAGTGAGAGGAGAGAACAGAAAGGCATCAAGAGAGAGGAGAGGACAGAAGGACATCCAGAGAGAGGAGAGGACAGAAAGGCATCCAGAGAGAGGAGAGACCAGAAGTGAATTCAGAAAGAGGAGAAGACAGAAGGGCATTCAGAGAGAGGAGAGAGCATTAGGACATCCATAGTGAGGAGAAGACAGAATGGAATACAAAGAGAGGAGAAAATAGAAGGGCAGCTATAAAGAGGAGAGAAGAAAAGGGCATCCATAGAGATGAGAGAACAGAAGATAATCTAGAGAGAAAAGAGAACAGAAGGCGAACCAGAGATATGAGAGGACAGAAAAAAATTCAGAGAGAGGAGAGTACAGAAGGTCATTCAGAGCGTGGAGAGAACAGAATGGCATCCAGAGAGAGGTGAAGACAGAAGGGCATCCAGAGAAAGGAGAGTACAGAAAGGCATCCAAAAAGAGGAGAGGACAGAAAGGCAAAGAGAGAAAGGAGACAACAGAAAAACATCCAGAGAGCAGAGATGACAGAAGGGCATCCAAAGAGAGGAGAGAATAGAAGATTATCGGACAGAAGGAGAAAACAAAAGGGTATGAAAAGAGAGGAGAGGACAGAAGGGCATCCATAGAGAAGAGTAGACAGAAGGGCATCCAGAGAAAGGAGAAGACAGAAGGGCATCCAGATAGAGGAGACAACAGAAGGGCATCCAGAGAGATGAGAATTCAGAAGGGCATCCAGAGAGAGGATAGGACAGAAAGGCATCCAGAAAGGAGAACAGAAAGGCATCCAGAGAGAGGAGAAGTCAGAAGGGCATCCAGTGAGAGAAGAGAACAGAAGGGCATACAGAGAGAGTAGAAGATAGAAGAATATCCAAAGTGAGGAGAAAATTGTCAGGCATCCAGAGAGAGGAGAAGACTGAAGGGCATCGAGAGAATTGAGAGTACAGAAGGGCATAGTGAAAGAGGAGAACACAGAAGGGCATCCAGCGAGAGGAGAGAACAGTAGGGCATCCAGAGAGAGGAGAGGACATAAGGGCATCCAGAGAGAGGAGAGGACATAAGGTCATCCAGAGAGAGGAGAGGACAGAAGGGATCCAGAGAGAGAAGAGGACAGAAAGCCATCCAGAGAAAGGAGAGTACAGAAGGGCATCCAGAGAGAGGAGAGGCCAGAACAGCATCCAGAGAGAGGAGAGAACAGAAGGTCATCCATGGAGAAGAGAGGTCAGGAGGGCATCCACAGATAGAAGAGAATAGACGGGCTTCCAGAGAGCAGAGAAAACAGAATGGCTTTCAGAGAGAGTAGAGAATAGAATGGTATCCCGAGAGCAGAGAAGACAGAAGGGCATCCGGAGAAAGAAGAAGATAGAATGGCATCCAGTGAGAGGAGATTACAGAAAGTCATCCAGAGAGAGGAGAAGACAGAAGGGCATCCATAGAGAGGTGAAAAGAGAAGTGCATACAGAGAGAGAAGAAGAGAGAAGGGCATCCAGTGTGAAGAGAAGACAGAAGAGCATCAGGAGAGAGGAGATCAGAAGTTCATCCAAAGAGAGGAGAAGACAGAAGGTCATCCAGGGAGATGAGAGGACAAAAGGGAATCCCGATGCAGGAGAGAACAGAAGGGCACATAAAGAGAGGAGAGGACACAAATGCATCCAGAGAGAAGAGAGAACAGAAAGGCTTGTAGAGAGAGGAGAGGACAGAAGGGCATTCACAGATTGGGAAGAAGAGAAGAGCATCGAGATTGAGGAGACAACTTAAGAGCATCCAAAGAGAAGAGAGGACAGAAAGGCACCCAGAAAGTGGAGGTAACAGAAGGGCATCTGGAGAGTGGAGAGGACAGAAGGGCATCCAGAGAGAGGAGAGGACAGAAGGGAATCCAGAGAGAGGAGAGAACAGAAAGCCATCCAGAGAGAGGAGAGGACAGAAGGGCATTCAGAGAGAGGAGAGGACAGAAGGGCATCAAGAGAGAGGTGAAAAGAGAAGTGCTTCCAAAGAGAGGGGAAGAGAGAAGGACATCCAGTGTGAAGAGGAGGCAGAAGAGCATTCTGAGATAGGAGAGATCAGAAGTTCATCCAGAAAGAAGAGAAGACAGAAGGAAATTCAGGTAGATGAGAGGACAGAAGGGAATCCAGACTGAGGAGAGAACAGAAGGGCACAAAAAGAGAGGAGAGGACAAAACTGCATCCAGAGAGAGGAGAGAACAGAAAGGCATGTAGAGAGAGGAGAGGACAGAAGGGCATTCAAAGATTGGAAAGAACAGAAGAGCATCGAGAGTGAGGAGACAACTTAAGAGCATCCAAAGAGAAGAGAGGACAGAAAGGCACCTAGAGAGAGGAGATAACAGAAGGGCATCTGGAGAGAGGAGAGGACAGAAGGGCATCCAGAGAGAGGAGAGGACAGAACAGCAAATTGAGAGAGGAGAGAACAGAAGGGCATCCTGAGAGAGGAGAGAACAGAAAGCCATCCAGAGAGAGGAGAGGACAGAAGGGCATCCAGAGAAAGGAGAGGACAGAAGGGCATCCAGAGAGAGGAGAGAATAGAAGGTCATCCATGGAAATGAGAGGTCAGAAAGGCATCCACAGAGAGGAAAGAACGGATGGGCATCCAGAGAGCAGAGAACACAGAAGGGCATCCAGAGAGTGTAGAGAATAGAACAGTATCCAGAGAGCAGAGAAGACAGAGGGCATCCTGAGAAAGGAGAAGACAGAAGGGTATTCAGTGAGAGGAGAGAACAGAAAGGCATCAAGAGAGAGGAGAGGAGAGTAGGGCATCCAAAGAGAGGAGAGGACAGAAAGGCATCCAGAGAAAGGAGAGAACAGAAGTGAATCCAGAGAGAGGAGGAGAGAGAAGGGCATTCAGAGAGAGGAGAGAGCATTATGGCATCCATAGAGAGGAGAAGACAAAAGGGAATCCAAAGAGAGGAGAGAATATAAGCATCCATAAAGAGTAGAGAACAGAAGGGAATCCAGAGAGATGAGAGAACAGAAGATATTCTAGAGAGAAAACAGCACAGAAGGGCAACCAGAGATATGAGAGGACAGAAAAAATTCAGAGAGAGGAGAGCATAGAAGGTCATCCAGTGCGTGGAGAGAACAGAAGGGCATCCAGAGAGAGGTGATGACAGAAGTGCATCCAGAGAAAGGAGAGGAGAGAAGGGCATCCAAAGAGAGAAGAGGAGAGAAGGGCACCTGGAGAAAGGAGACAACAGAAAAACATCCATAGAGTGGAGGTGACATAAGGACATCCAGAGTGAGGAGAGACAAGAAGTGCATCCAGAGAGAGGAGAATTCAGAAGGGCAACCACAGAGAGTAGAGAATAGAAGAGCATTGGACGAAAGGAGAAAACAGAATGGCATGAAAATGGAGGAGAGGACAGAAGGGCATCTATAGAGAAGAGAAGACAGAAGGGCATCCGGAGAGAGGAGAGGACACAAGGGCATTCAGAGAGATGAGAGAACAGAAGGTCATCCAGGGAGAGAAGAGAACAGAAGGGCATCCAGAGAGAGGAGAATACAGAAGGGCATCCAGAGAGGAGAGAGGAAGAAAGGCATCCGGAGAGAGGAGAGAACAAAAAGGCAACCAGAGAGAGGAGAGAAAGTCATCTAGAGAGACGAGAGAACAGAAAGGCATGTACAGAGAGGAGAGGACAGAAGGGCATCAACAGATTGGGAAGAACAGAAGAGCATCGAGAGAGAGAGGAGACAACATAAGGGAATCCAAAGAGAGGAGAGAATAGAAGAGCATCCAGAAAGAGGAGAGGACAGAAGGGTATCCAAAGACATGAGAGAACAGAAGACAATCTAGAATTAAAAGAGAACAGAAGGGCAACAAGAGATATGAGAGTACAGAAAAAAATCCAGAGAGAGGAGAGGACAGAAGGGCATCCAGAGAGAGGTGAGGACAGAAGGGCATCCAAAGAGAGGAGAGGACAGAAGGGCACCTGGAGAAAGGAGACAACAGAAAAACATCCATAGAGTGGAGGTGACATAAGGACATCCAGAGTGAGGAGAGACAAGAAGTGCCTCCAGAGAGAGGAGAATTCAGAAGGGTATCCACAGAGAGGAGAGAATAGAAGAGCATTGGACGAAAGGAGAAAACAGAAGGGCATGAAAATGGAGGAGAGGACAGAAGGGCATCTATAGAGAAGAGAAGACAGAAGGGCATCCGGAGAGAGGAGAAGACACAAGGGCATTCAGAGAGATGAGAGAACAGAAGGTCATCCAGGGAGAGAAGAGAACAGAAGATCATCCAGAGAGAGAAGAGAACAGAAGGACATCCAGAGAGAGGAAAATACAGAAGGGCATCCCGAGAAGAGAGAGGACAGAAATGGTATCCAGAGAGAGAAGAGGACACAAGGGCATCTAGATAGAGGAGAGAACAGAAGGGCATCCAGAGAGAGGAGAGAACAGAAGGGCATCAAAAGAAAGAAGACAGAAGGGCATCCAGAGAGTGGAGAGTACAGAAAAACATCCCAAAAGAAGAGAGAACAGAAGGGCATCCAGAGTGATAAGAGAACAGGAAAGAATCCAGAAAGAGGAGAGAACAGAAGCCCATCCAAAGAGAGCAGAAGACTGAAGGACATCCAGAGAGAGAAGAGGACTGATGGGTATCTGGAGAGAGGAGAAGACAGAAGGGCATCCAGAGAGAGGAGAGGACAGAATGGCATCCAGTGAGAGGAGAGAAAAGAAGGGCATCTAGAGAGAGGAGAAGACAGAAGGATATCCAGAGTGAGGAGAAAATTGTCAGTCATCCAGATGGAAGAGAATACTGAAGAGCATGGAGAGAATCGAGAGAACAGAAGGGCATAGGGTGAGAGGAGAAGACAGAAGGGCATCCAGAGAGAGAATAAATTAGAAGGGCCTCCAGAGAGAGGAGAGAACAGAAGGGCTTCCAGAGTGACAAGAGTACAGAAGGGATCCAGACAGAGGAGAGTACAGTAAGCCATCCAGAGAGAGAAGAGGACAGAATGGCATTCAGAGTGAAAAGAGGAGAGAAGGGCATCCAGAGAGAGAAGGGAATATAAGGGCATCCTGAGAGATGAGAGGATAGAAGAGAATCTAGAGAAATGAGAGAACAGAAGGGAATCCAGAGAGATGAGAAGAAAGAAGGGCATCCAGAGAGAGGAGAGGACAGAATGGCATCCAGAGTGAGGAAAGAACAGAAGGGCATCCAGAGAGAGGAGAAGACAGAAGGGCATTAGGAAAGAGGACAGAACAGAAGGACATCCAGAGGGAGGAGACAACAGAAGGTCATCCAGAGTGATGAAAATACAGAAGGGCATCCAGAGAGAGGAGACGACAGAAAGGCAAGTAGAGAGAGAAGACATAAGGGCCTCCATAGATAGGTGAAAACAGAAGGGCATCCAGAGAGATGACTTGACAGAAGAGCGTACAAAGTGTGAAGAGATCAGAAAGTCATCCAGAGAGAGGAGAAGACAGAAGGGCATCCAGAGACAGGAAAGAACAGAAGGGCACCCAGAGAAAGGAGAGGACAGATGGCCATCCAGTGAGAGGAGAGAACAGAATGGCATCCAGAGAAAGGAGAAGACCGAAACGCATCCAGAGAGAGGAGAGGACAGAAGGACCTACAAAGAGAGGAGAGAACAGAAAGGCTTCCAGAGAGTGAAGAGACCAGAAAGACATCAAGAGAGAGGAGAGGACATATGTGCATCTGGATAGAGGATAGAACAAAGGGCATCCAGATAGAGGAGAGAACAAAAGAGTGTCTAGAGAGAGGAGAAGACAGAAGGGCATATAAAGATAGGAGAGTACAGAAGAACATACAGAGAGCACAGAAGACAGAGGGCCATCCATGTAGAAAAAAAGAGAGAAGTGCATCCAGAGCAATGAGAGTACAGGAGAGCATCCTTAGAGAGAAGAGAAAAGAAAGGCAACCAGAAAGATTAGTGGTCAGAAGGGAATCCAGAGAGAGAAGAGGACACAAGGGCATCCAAGAGAGGAGAGGACAGAAGGGCATCCAGAGATAGGAGAGTACAGAAGGGCATCCAGAGCATGGAGAAGACAGGAGGGCATCCAGAGAGAGAGGAAGACAGAAGGGCATCCAGAGAGAGGAGAGAAAAGAAGGGCAACCATAGAGGGCAGAAGACAGAAGGCATCTAGAGAGAGGAGAGAACAAAAGGGCATCCAGAGAAATGAGAAGACCGAAGGGCATCCAGAGAGAGGAGAGGACAGAAGGGCCTACACAAAGAGGAGAGAACTGAAGAGCATCCAGAAAGTGGAGAAAACAGAAGGGCATCAAGAGAGAGAAGAGGACATATGTGCATCTTGATAGAGGATAGAACAGAAGGGCATCCAGAGAGAGGAGAGTACAGACGAGCATACAGAAAAAGGAGAAGACAGAAGGGAATTCAGAGATAGGAGAGGACAGAAGGCATGCAGAGAGTGGAGAAGACAGAAGGGCATCGAGAGAGGAGAAGACAGAAGGGCATCCAGAGAGAGAAGAGGAAAGAAGGGAATCCAGAGAGAGAAGAGGACTGAAGGACATCCAGATAGATAAGAGGACAGAAGGCCACCCAGCAAAAGGAGAGAACTAAAGAGCATCCAGAGAAAGAAGAAGACTGAAGGGCATCCAAAGAGAAGAGAAAAGAAGGGCATCCAGAGGGAGGAGAAGACAGAAGGGGATATAGAGTGAGGAGAGGACAGAAAGGAATCCAGAGAGAGCAGAGAACAGAAGGGCATCCAGAGAGAGGAGAAGACAGAAGGGCATCCAGAGAGAGAAGAGGAAAGAAGGGAATCCAGAGAGAGAAGAGGACAGAAGGACATCCAGATAGATTAGAGAACAGAAGGCCTTCCAGTGAGAAAAGAGAACAAAAAGGCATCCAGATAAAGGAGAAGACTGAAAGGCATCCAGAGAGAGGAGAGGACAGAAGGGCCTCCATAGAGAGGAGAGAACAGAAGGGCATCTGGAGAGAGGAGAGAACAGAAGGGCATACCGAGAATAGAGAGGACAGAAGGGCATCCAGGGAGAGAAGAGTACTCAAGGGCATCCAGAGAGATGAGAGAACAGAAGAGCATCCAGAGAGAGAAGAAGACAGAAGGACATCTAGGGAGAGGGGAGAACAAAAGAGCACTGAGAGAAAGGAGACAACAGAAGGACATCCAGAGAGAGAAGATGGAAGGGCATCCAGAGAGAGGAGAGACCTGTAGGACATTCAGAGAGAGGAGAATACAGAAGGGCATCCAGAGAGGAGAGAGGAAAGAAAGGCATCCGGAGAGAGGAGAGAACAAAAAGGCATCCAGAGAGAAGAGAAGACAGAAGGGCATCCAGAGAGAGGAGAGTAAAGAAGGGCATACAGAGAGAGGAGAGGACAGAAGGGCATACAGAGATAGGAGAAAACAGAAGTGCATCCAGAGAGAAGAAAGAACAGAAAGGCATCCAGAGATAGGAGAGGACACAAGGACATCCAGAGAGTTGAGAGAACAGAAGATCATCCAGAGAGAGAAGAGAACAGAAGGGCATACAGAGAGAGGAGAGGACAGAAGGGCATCCAAGAGAGGAGAGGACAGGAGGGCATCCAGAGATAGGAGAGAACATAAGTGTATCCAGAGAGAGGAGAATACAGAAGGCATCCAGAGAGAGGAGAGAACAGAAGGGCATCCAGAGAGAGGAGAGGACACAAGAGCATCCAGAGAGATGAAAGAACAGAAGATCTTCCAGAGAGAGGAGAGAACAAAAGGGCATCCACAGAGATGAGGGAACAGAAGATCATCCAGAGAGAGAACGGAGCAGAAGGCATCCAGAAGGATGAGAGGACAGAATAGAATCTAGAGAGAGGAGACAACAGAAGGCATCCTGAGAGATGATGAGACATAAGAGCATCCAGAGAGAGGAGAAGACAGAAGGGCATACAAAGAGAGGAAAGAACAGAAGGGCATCCAGAAAGAGAAGACAGAAGGGCATCTGGATAGAGGAGAGAAAAGAAGGTCATCCAGAGAGAGTAGAGAAAAGCAGGTCATCCATAGAGGTGTAAAGACAGAAGGGCATCCAGAGAGAGGAGAGAACAGAAGGACATCCACAGAGATGGTCAAACAGAAGATCATCCAGAGAGAGAAGGGTACAGAAGGGCATCCTGAGGAATGAGAGAACAGAAGGGCATGTAGAGATAGGAGAGGACAGAAGGGCATCCAGAGAGAGGAATTAACCTAAGGGCATCAAGAGAGAGGAGAAGACAGAAGGGCATCCGCATATAGGAGAGAACAGAAGGTCATCCATAGAGAAGAGACAACAGAAGGTCATGCTGAGAGAAGAAAATACAGAAGAATATACAGAGAGGAGAGGACAGAAGGATATCTGGAGAGAGGAGAGAACAAAATGGCATCCGGAGAAAGAGTGGACAGAAGGGCATCCTGAGACTGGAGAGAACAGAAAATCATCCAGAGAGAGGAGAGAAGAGAAGCACGTCAAGAGAAAGGAGCAGAAAGAAGGTCATCCAGACAGAGGAGAGAACAGAAAGGCATCCAGAGAGAGAAGACAGAAGGGCATCTAGAGAGAGGGGAGAACAGAAGGGCATCAAGAGAAAGGAGACAACAGAAGGACATCCAGAGAGAGGAGAAGACAGAAGGGCATCCAGAGAGAGGAGAGACCTGTAGGACATTCAGAGAGAGGAGAAGACAGAAGGGCATCCAGAAAGAGGAGAGAACATTAGGGCATCCAGAGAGAGGAAAGGACAGAAGGGCATCCACAAAAAGGGGAGAAGAGAAGAGCATCAAGAGAAAGTATAGAACAGAAGGTCATTTAAAGATAGGAGATGACAGAAGGACGTCCAGAGATAGGAGAAAACAGAAGGGCATCCAGAGAGAAGAGAGAACAGAAAGGCATCCAGAGAGAGGAGAGGACAAAAGGGCATCCAGAGAGATGAGAGACCAGAAGATCATCCAGAGAGAGAAGAGAACAGGAGGGCATACAGAGAGAGGAGAGGACAAAAGATAATCTAGAAAGATAAGAGAACAGAAGGGCAACCAGATATATGAGAGGACAGAAAAAAATCCAGAGAGAGGAGAGGAAAGAAGGGCATTCAGAGAGCAGGGAAGACAGAAGGGCATGCATAGATGAGAAGACAGAAGGTCATCCAGAGAGAGGAGAGAACAAAATGGCATCCAGAGCGATGAAAGGTCAGGAGAGCCGCCATAGAGAGAAGAGAACAGGAAGGCAACCAGAAAGATAAGAGGACAGAAGGGAATGCAGAGAGAGAAGAGGACAGAAGGGCATCCTAGAGAGGAGAGGACAGAAGGGCATCCAGATAGAGGAGAGAATAGAAGGTCATCCAGAGAGAAGAGACAACAGAAGGTCATCCAGAGAGAAAAAAAGACAGAAGAATATGCAGAGAGAGGGACGACAGTAGGATATCTGGAGAGAGGAGAGAACAGAAGGGCATCCGGAGAAAGGGTGGACAGAGGGGCATTCCGAGACTGGAGAGAACAGAAAATCATCCAGAGAGAGGAAAGAAGAGAAGCACATCAAGAGATAGGAGCAGAAAGAAGGTCATGCAGTCAGAGGAGAGAACAGAAGGGCATCCAGAGAAATGAGAAGACAGAAGGGCATCCAGAGAGAGGAGAGAACGGAAGGGCATGTAGAGAGAGGAGGCAACAGAAAGTCATCCAGAGAGAGGAGAAGAGAGAAGGGGATACAGAGAGAGGAGAGGACAGAAGGGAATCCGGAGAGAAGAGGGAACAGACGGGCTTCCAGAGAGAAGAGAAGACAGAAGGGAATCCAGAGAGAGAAGAGGACAGAAGGGCATCCAGAGAGAGAAGACAGAAGGGCATCCAGAGAGAGGAGATAACCGAAGGACATCCAGAGAGATGAGAGTACAGGAGAGCCTCCATAGAGAGAAGAAAACAGAAAGACAAAGAGAGATATTAGAGGACAGAAGGTAATCCAGAGAGAGAAGAGGACAGAAGGGCATCTGTGCCGCGCCGAACACCCTGACCAGCAGGGAAGAAAGACTAGCACACCAGTTCCTTCCAGCGACAGTTTTACTCAGGAATTGCCTTTCAGTTACAAGATCAACGGGTGTGCCCCATGCCTCCCATGAGTGCAGCTTAAGTAGCCTCCAGTGGACTGCCCATCATCCCATACTACGTTCTGCTCCACCATAGGTTCACACTCATGACGATAGATCAGGCTACAGGCAAGTGCAACCTCCTCACCAAATAAGGACTTTTTTCCCCCAAGAGGGCTAAGGCAGTAGGCACCATCTTTAGGGCGCAGCGGAAGCTTTCCAAATCTCCCCTTTTTTTATTTACTGCAAAAGCAAGCATTGCTTGATCAAACAGGCTCCATTCTGTAGGAGCTCACGATCGAAAGCAAGTGGCTAAGACTAGAACACTCACTCTACTGGGTGCAATGGGTCAAACCCACCAGGTGCAAGAGCTGAGGTCTACACAAACAGGTAGGACACCCATCCCATGTGCAATGAGATCACAAGTCTCCAGGGGTACAAGGGCTGTCCAATCCTGAATATAAGGGGTTATAGAGAGTTACTGCTTCAAAGCCGTCAGCCAAGCTTGAGGTGAGACACCAGACTCAATGGCTTGAAAGGCATGCACCACCAAGGCTCTCCCTTGTCTTTGAGATCTAGCCATGCGACAGAGACAAAACAAGCAGAGCAGACAGACACCCACTAGGGCAACTGCTAACACTCCTATCCCCGCATACTGTTTCAGATGTTGAACTGCTTGCAGGATCAAGCCATCTGCCAAAGATAGATCTATTCTGGTCGAATTCACCATGGTGATGGACACTCGAAACTCCTGCATGATGGAATCAAACCTCCTTGACCAATTTCCTAGCAATCACTGAGATAATGGTATAGATAAATTGGCATCTCTGGACATATTATCATTAAATTATATTAAAGGTCCGTCATTTCCTATTCACAACCTCAATTGAACCAACTGCCAAAGGGTATCTACTTGTTAATGTGGCAGCTGTTTGATTATACATTAATATAAATACTTGAGCATCATGCCTTATGGGCATCAGCATCGGGAATGCTGATAGGATCCCCCATCGCAATTCCGTCATCACAGGATTCACCAGAGGCAGCAGAAGCAGGAGAATCAGCAACATTGCACCGGCGGACCAAAAGTTCTGGTACCCACACCGGATCTTCACGGTCCTGTGGAAAAACGCAAACAGAGCCTCGGGACCAGGCCAACACTGGATCCGGGCCACACCATAGGCCTGTAAGCACATCCTTCCATTTAACAAAGCCTTGAGCTACATGCTTCCAGGTGGCATGACGCTCCGCTGCTGAGCGGCCGTCCACATCTAGTTCCAAAAAATTTAAAGTAAATAAGGCAAGGGATAATATTTCTTTTGGGGTGCGGCCATAGCCAATTCCCCCTTTCTGTTTTTCCAGACTTTCTTTAAGGGTGCGATGTGCACGTTCCACAATGCCTTGCCCTTGGGGATTATAGGGCAATCCATGTTTAAGATATACATCCATCTGTTTACAGAAGCTCATAAATTGCTGAGCTGTATATGCTGGGCCATAATCATTTTTAAGCTGCTGTGGTTTCCCCCACGCAGCCTAGGCCTCTAAGCAATGATTTATGACATGGCGTGCCTTTTCTCCACTCAAAGGAGTTGCATGAATAATGCCAGAGCAAGTATCCACCAAAACATGAACATATCTCAATGTTCCAAACTCAGCAAGATGAGTCACATCCATTTGCCAGATTTTCAAAGGTAAAAGTCCTCTGGGATTGACTCCCACACCTGGGGGGTGGTGAAAAATAACACATTGAGGACAATTAAGAACTACTTGTCTGGCATCAGCTCCAGTCAAGTGAAGTTTTTGCTGTAATGTCTTAGCATTAACATGGAAATCTTTATGAAATTGAACAGCTTGATCAACGGCAGAATTTAAAAATATACATTCCATTCTGGTCCAAGCATTTGCTACGGCATTCCCAGCACTCAACGGACCAGGTAAATTTGTATGAGCCCTAATATGGCAAACATAAAAATGATGTTGTCTCTGCCAAATCAACAATTGTAGTTGTTTCAATAAATTACACACTGTACTGGTATTTTTAATGGGACCAGCCAATTCCAAAACTTTAACTGCATTAGCCACATAATGCAAATCTGAAAGCAAATTAAAGGGGAAATTACATTGTTTAAAGACCTCTATCACTATTTTCAATTCAACAATTTGAGGAGAAGTGATTTGAAACTGACATAAAACTGGTTTCTGACCCTCTACCATATAGGCTCCACAGCCAGTTTTTGATCCATCTGTAAATATGTTAGATGCCCCCTTAAGGGGAGCACTAGCTGTAATCTTTAGAAAAACAACAGGATGTTCCTTAAAAAAGGACAAAAGGGGATGTTTGGAATAATGATTATCAATATCACCATCATAACTACATTTTAATATTGCCCAATCATCTATTGTGGCACATAATATTTAACTTGTTGAATGGAATAGGGAATAATTAAGCTTCCTGGTACAACTCCAAAAAATTGCACACATTGTTGAATACCATGCATGGCCAAAGTGGCAACAGCTGTTGGATAATGCTCAATGGCTTTGCTTGGAGAAACATGTGAATAAATCCATAATAATGGACCTTCCTGCCATAACACCCCAGAGGGTTGCTGATATGTGGCCAAAATACACAACATAATTAATTGCCCTTCTTTGTATCTCTGTAAAAAGGCACCCTGCAACTTTTCCTCAACTTTAATAAGGGCCAATCTAGCTTCTGGAGTTAATTGGTGGGGGGAGTCCAAAGCAGAATCACCAATTAAAATATTATATAGGGGCTTTAATTCATAATTTGGCAAATTTACATAACTCGTATCCAATTAATATCTCCCAATAATTTTTGAAAGTCATTTAAAGTTGTTAAATGATCTTTCCTAATTTCAACCTTTTGTGGTCCAACTTTCATATTATGTATCCTGGCTCCAAGATAATTCACTACCTGATCTCTCTGTACTTTCTCTGGGGCAATATACAATCTTTTACTCTCTAATAATAAAATTAATTTTCCAAAGGCCAATTCTAGTACCTTTTCATTTGCAGCAGCCAACAAAATGTCATCCATTTTTGGAAACTCTCTTCTCAATGGTTCAATGGCTTTTCCTACAAATAACTGACACATAGTTGGACTATTTGCCATCCCTTGGGGCAGAACCACCCATTCATACCGCTGATCTGGTTCTTCATGGTTACAGGATGGAACGGTAAAGGCAAAACTTTCACTATCTTGGGCACATAATGGAAAAGAAAAAAAGCAATCCTTTATATCAATAAATATTATAGGCCAAGAAACAGGCAATGCCGATAACAATGGCAATCCCCTTTGCACAGGGCTCATGATCTGCATTTGTTGATTAATAGCATGCAGATCATGTAATAATCTCCACTTTCCAGACCTCTTTTTAATTACAAAATAGGTGTATTCCAAGGTGATACTGATGGTTTAATATGCCCCAAAGAGAGTTGCTCTTGAACTAATTGTGTGGAGGCTTGTAACTTTTCAGAGGATAATGGCCACTGAGGAACCCACACTGGGTCCTCTGTCTTCCAGATTCTGGGAATGCCTTCCTCAGTGGCCCCTAGGAAAAACCCAGGCCCTTTCTATCATTCCTTGGGACATTTTCTATTAGCTGTGTTCTCCCTTGCAGATGTTTTCCTAAGCCCTTAGAGGGATACCACCCCATGTCCTGCATCATCCTTTGAGAAGGCAAGGAATACCCTTCATTAGTAAGGCGATAATTCATGTCTTTCAAAGGATCTCTTCCCCAAAGGCTGACAGGCAGTTCCAACACATAAGGCTGAAAACGGCCTCCATGTCCTTCGTGATCTTTCCAAGGGAGCTCTCTTGCACTCATGTCCGGGGTCTTGGCATAACCTAACCCTTGCAATGTTTGTGAGGATGATTGAACAAGCCAGCCTTTAGGCCAATCCTTTAAGGCCACAATGCTGCAGTCCGCTCCAGTATCCAGCAATCCTAAGATTGCTTTGCCATTTACCTGAAGCTCCACTAAAGGGCGTTGACCCATATCGAGGCTAAGGAACACAGAATCTACTCCTGTGGATCCAAACCCTCGATTTCCTCTTTTTTGGTCTCTAGAAGGAAACATATCATGCAGGCTGGGCAAAATGAGAAGTTGTGCAATTCGGTCTGCTGGAGATATTGCCGAAACTCCTCTAGGGGAGGAGATTAAAATTTTCACCTCTCCTTCATAGTCAGGATCGATAACTCCTGGATGAATGAATAATCTTTTCAGGGCTGATGATGATCTACCAATTAATAATCCTACTGATCCCGAAGGAAGAGGCCCCTTAAAATCTGTAGGGATAAGCTGCACTCCCATTTGTGGTGTTAATACGACTCTGGCGGTGCAGTGGAGGTCCAACACTGCAGAGCCCACTGTGGCCCTCCTCGGGATTTCATATTGGGCAAGTTGCTCTCTGGACTGCTCTGATCTTCCATGGCCCCATATATTCGAGGGCCCTGAGGCCTGGGGCCCTGCATCCCGTTTTTTGAAACAGGATAGGTATTTATCTGTCCAAGAGGTTGTTCATTGTTATCTTTCAACGACCTGCATTCATTTGCCCAATGATTACCTTTCCTGCATCTAGGACGTAGCCCAGGAGGACGTGTCGTGGCCCCTTTTCCTTTATCAGGACACTGACATTTCAAATGTCCTTGCCTACCAAAGGAAAAGCAAGCTACAGGAGCTTTGGTTTTGCTTTTAGAATGCTGCACTATCCCCTGTACCACTGCAGCTGCTAAGCCAGTATTAGAGAGAGGACCGCCCAGTTCCCTGCATGCCTTCATCTAGGCTGTCAAACCTTTAGACTTCCATGGAATTATTGCTTGTCGGCACTCTCTAGTACACTGCTCAAATATGAGCTGTTGTATCAGGGGCATAGCGGTATCAGGATCCCCAAATATTCTGCCTGCAGCCTTTATCATTCTGGCTACAAAATCTGAGAAAGGCTCTTTAGACCCTTGGACAATCTTTGTCAGATTACCTGATACTTCCCCTTTATTTGGTAAGGCCTTCCATGCTTTCACTGCCATAGCATTTATCTGTGCATATACTTGTGGTGGATATGCTGTCTGATTGTTCAGCCATTGGCCCTGCCCCATTAACATATCAAGGCTCCATGCAGCCTGACCTTGAGCTGCATTTTCTGGAGCCTGCTGTTGAGCAAATTCTGTATATAAGGACTTCCAATCAAGGTATTGTCCCATGGACAGGCAGGCCTTCACAAGAGACATCCAGTCTTTCGGTGTCATGGCTGAGTTAGTAAGCCTTTCTATCAGAGCCTGAGTAAAAGAGGCATTGACACCATATGTCTGCACAGATTCAGATAAATTTTTGAGAATATTAAATTCTAGGGGCTCATAAGATCTCACATGATTAGCATCCTCAAAGACAGGGAAGGCGGCTGCCGCCTCCCACCAGGTCTTGGGACAAAACATACAGGATGACTTTGGAACTGTCAAGCCTTGTGCACCTTCTTGTGATCGTGTATCCCAGCAGGCTAATGACAGGTTTCCTGACACTGCAAACCACGGAGCCACCGCTTCCACCTCGCTAAGAAATTGAGCCAAAGCTCGGTCTTTAAATTTTAAGCCCTTACTTTCAAGAAGCTCATGAAGAGCTACCTTCACTGGGCAAGACGGCGAGGTCCCCATTTTAATGGTGACGCTCACGGTGCAACAAATCCACAGCTAAGAAAAGGATCCCTCTTGGACTTTCACTTTTATTCGCCTCCTTCAGAGGGCCTTAACAAATGCCGCCTTCTTCCGAGGACCTTGTCTGTTGATGGGCCCCACTTACTGGCTACTTACCAATTGATCGCTCTGTCTGTCCCTGGTTCTGGAACTCCTTGAACTCACCCAGAGAAGTTCCCCGTACGGGCCACCAATTGTGCCGCGCCGACCACCCTGACCAGCAGGGAAGAAAGACTAGCACACCAGTTCCTTCCAGCGACAGTTTTACTCAGGAATTGCCTTTCAGTTACAAAATCAAGGGGAGTGCCCCCTTGCCTCCCGTGAGTGCAGCTTAAGTAGCCACCAGTGGACTGCCCATCAGCCCATACTACATTTTGCTCCACCATAGGTTCACACTCATGAAGAGAGATCAGGCTACTGGCAAGTGCAACCTCCTCACCAAATAAGGACTTTTTCCCCCAAGAAGGCTAAGGCAGTAGGCACCATCTTTAGGGCGCAGCAGAAGCTGTCCACAGGCATCCAAGAGAGAAGAGAAGAGAAGGGCATCCAGAGAGAGGAGAAGACAGAAGGGCATCCAGATTGGGGAGAAGACAGAAGGGCATCCAGAGAGAGGAGATAACATAAGTGCATCCAGAGAGAGGAGAAGACAGAAGGCATCCAGAGAGAGGAGATTATAGAATGGCATTCAGGGAGAAGATAAAAGAAGAGTATCCAGAGAGAGGAGAGAACAGAAGGGCATCCAGAGAGAGGAGAGGACACGAGACTATCCAGAGAGATGAGAGAACAGAAGATCTTCCAGAGAGAGGAGAGAACAGAAGGGCATCCACAGAGATGATGGAACAGAAGATCATCCAGAGAGAGAACGGAACAGAAGGGCATCCAGAGGGATGTGAGGAGAGAATAGAATCTAGAGAGAGCAGACAACAGAAGGGCATCCAGAGAGATAATGAGAGAGAAGGGCATCCAGAGAGAGGAGAGAACAGGAGGGCATCCAGAAAAGGGAGAGAACAGAAGGGCATCCAGAGAGAGGAGAGAGCAGAAGGGCATCCAGAGAGAGAAGACAGAAGGGCATCCGGAGAGAGGAGAGAACAGATGGGCATCCAGAAAAAGGTGGAAATTGAAGGACTTACAGAGAGAGGAGAGAACAGAAGGGCATCCAGAAAGAGGAGAGAAGACAGAAGGGCATCGGGAGATAGGAGAAGACAGAAGAGCATCCAGAGAGAGGAGAGGACCGAATTTCCTCCACAGAGAAGAGAGAGCAAAAGGGCATCCAGAGAGAAGAGAGGAAAAAAGGGCATCCACATAAAATAGTACAGAAGCATATATAGAGAGAGGAGAAGACACAAGGGCATCTAGATAGAGGAGAGAACAGAAGGGCATCCAGAAAGAGGAGAGAACAGAAGGGCACTCGGAGAGAGGAGAGAAGAGAAGGGCATCAGGAGAGAGGAGAAGACAGAAGGTCACCCAAAGAGAGGAGATGACAGAAGGGCATCCAGAGAGAGGAGAGGACAGAAGGACATCCCGAGAGAAGAAAGTATAGAAGCACATCCAGAGAGATGAGAGAACAAGAGAGAATCCAGAAAGAGGAGAGAATAGAAACCCATGCAGAGAGAGCAGAAGACTGACAGACATCTAGAGACAGAAGAGGACTGAAGGGAATCCGGAGAGAGGAGAAGACAGAAGGGCATCCATAGAGAGGAGAGGACAGAATGGCATCCATTGAGACAAGAGAACAGAAGGACATCTGGTGAGAGGAGAAGGCAGAAGGGTATCCAGAGTGAGGAGAAAATTGTCAGGCATCCAGAGAGAGGAGAAGACAGAAGGGCATAGGGAGAGAGGAGAAGACAGAAGGGCATTAGGAGAGAGGAGAGGACAGTAGGGCATCCAAAGTGAGGAGAAGACAGAAAGGCATCCATAGTCAGGAGAGAACAGAAGGGCATCCAGAGAGAGAAGAGGACTGAAGAGAATCCGGGGAGAGAAGACAGAAGGGCATTCAGAGAAAAAAGAGGAGAGAATGGCATCCAGTGAGAGGAGAGAACAGAAGGGCATCTAGAGTGAAGATAAGACAGAAGGATATCCAGAGTGAGGAGAAAATTGTAGGGCATCCAGAGAGAGGAGAAGACAGCAGGGAATCGGGAGAGATGAGAGAACAGAAGGGCATAGAGAGAGAGAGGAGATGACAGAAGGGCATCCAGAGAGAGGAGAGGACAGAAGGGCATCCAGAGAGAGGAGAGCACAAAAGGGAATCCAGAGAGATGAGAGAACAGAGGGGCATCCAGAGAGAATAGAGTACAGAAGGGCATCTAGAGAGAGGAACAAAGAGAAGGGCATCCAGCGAGAGGAGAAGACAAACAGGGAATCCAGAGAGAGGAGAGTGAAGAGGGGCATCCAGAGAGAGAAGACAGAATTGATCGAATGAGAGGAGAGAACAGAAAGCCATCAAGAGAGAGGAGAAGACAGAAAGGCATCCATGGAGAGAAGAGGTCAGAAGGGCATCCAGAGAGAGGAGAGAACAGAAGGACATCCAGAGAGATGAAGACAGAAACACATCCACAGAGAAAGAAGAAAAGAAGGGCATTCAGCGAGCAGAGAAAACAGGATGGCATCCAGGGAGAGTAGAGAATAGAACAGTATCTAGAGAGCAAAGAATACAGAAGAACATCCAGAGATACTAGAGTACATAAGGGCAACCAGAGAGAATAGAGGACAGAAGGACATGAAGAGAGAGCAGAGAACAGAAGCGTATCCAGAAAGAGAGGAAGACAGAAGTTCATCTAGAGATAGAAGAAGACAGAAGGGCATCCCGAGAGAGGAAAGGACAGAATGGCCTTCAAGAGAGAAGAGAGAAAAGAAGGCAATCTAGAGAGAGGAGAGGGGAGAAGGGCATCCAGAGAAAAGAGTAAGGAAGGCCATACTGAGAGAGGAGAAGACAGAAGGACATCTAGATAGAGGAGAGAACAGAAGGGCATCTAGAGAGAAGAAAGAACAGAAGGGCATCTGGAAAGAGGAGAAGAGAGAATGAATCTAGATGGACAAGAGGATAGAGAGGCATCCTGAGAAAGAAGAGAACAGAAGTGAATCCAGGGAGAGAAGAGAACATAAGGTCATCCAGAGAGAGGAGAAGACAGAAGGGAATCCAAAGAGAGGAGAGTAAAGAAGGGCATCCAGAGAGAGGAGAGGACAGAAGGATATCCAGAAAGAGGAGAGAACAGAAGGGCATCCAGAAAGAGGATAGAACAAGAGGGCATCCAGCGAGAGGAGAAGACAAAAGGGAATCCAGAGAGAGGAGAGAACAGAAGGGCATCCAGAGAGAAAAGAGGACAGAAGGGCATCCACGGATAAGAGAGGACAGAAGGGCATCCAAAGAGAGGAGAGTGAAGAATGGCATCCAGAGAGAGGAGAGGAAAGAAGGGCTTCCAGAGGGAGGAGAGAACAGAAGGGCATCCAGAAAGAGGAGAAGAGAAAATGAATCTGCTGGGCAGTGGTGGTGCACGTCTTTAATCCCAGAACTTGGGAGGCAGAGGCAGGCAGATTTCTGAGTTCGTGGCCAGCCTGGTCTACAGAGTGAGTTCCAGGACAGATAAGGCTACACAGAGAAACCCTGTCTCAAAAAAACAACAACAACAAAAAAAGAGAGAGCGAAGAAATCTAGATGGAGAAGAGGATAGACAGGCATCCTGAGAGAGGAGAGGACAGGAGGGCATCCAGGGAGAGAAGAGAACAGAAGCTCATCCAGATAAAGGAGAAGACAGAAGGGAATCCAGAGAGAGAAGAGAATAGAAGGGCATCCAGAGAGAGAACAGGACACAAGGGCATTCAGAGAGTGGAGAGAACAGAAGGGCATACAGAGAGAGGAGAGTGAAGAAGGGCATCCAGAGAGATGAGAGAACAGAGAGGCATTCAGAGAGAATAGAGGACAGAAGGGCATCTAGAGAGAGGACAGAAGAGAAGGGCATCCAGTGAGAGGAGAAGACAGAAGGGCATCTGGAGAGAGGAGAGAACAGAACGACATCCAGAGAGAGGAGAAGACAGAAGGGAAGCCAGAGGACTAGAAAACAAAAGGTTATAGGGAGAGAGGAGAAGACAGAAGGGCAACCAGTGAGAGGAAAAGACAGAAGGGCATCTGGAGAGAGGAGAGAACAGAACGACATCCAGAGAGAGGAGAAGACAGAAGAGAAGCCAGAGGACTAGAAAACAGAAGGGTATAGGGAGAGAGGAGAAGACAGAAGGGCATCCAGAGAGAGGAGAGGACAGAAGGTCATCCAGAGGGAGGAGAAGACAGAAGGGCATCTAGAGATAGGAGAGTGAAGAAGGGCATCCCTAGAGAGGAGAAGACAGAAGGGCATCCAGAGAGAGGAGAGAACAGAAGGGCATCCAGAAAGAGGAGAAGAGAGAAGGGCATCTGGAGAGAGTAGAGAACAGAAGGGCATCCAGAGAGAGGAGAGAGCTAAACGGCATCTGGACAGAGGAGAAGACAGAAGGGAATCCAGAGAGAAGAGAGAACAGAAGGGCATCCAGAAATAAGAGAGGAAAGAAGGGCATCAAGGGAGAGGAGAAGATAGAAGAAAATCCAGAGAGAGGAGAGAACAGAGGGCATCAAGAGAGAGGAGAGAGCAGAAAGTCATCCAGAGAGAGAGGAGGACACAAGGGCATCCAGAAAGCGGAGAGAACAGAAGGGCATCCAGAGGGAGGAAATTACAGAAAGCCATCAAGAGAAAGGAGAAGACAGAAAGACATCTATGGAGAGGAGAGCACAGAAGGGCATCCAGAGAGAGGAGAATAAAGAAACACATCAACATAGAGAGGAGAAATTAAGGGCATTCAGAGAGAGGAGTGAGCAGAAGGGCATCCAGAGAGAGAAGGCAGTAAGGCATCCGGAGAAAGGAGAGAACAGAAGGGCATCCAGAGAGAGGAGAGAGCAGAAGGGCATCCAGAGAGAGAAGAAGACAGTAGGGTATCTGGAGAGAGGAGAGAACAGAAGTGCATCCAGAGAGGAGGGATCAGAAAAGCATCCATAGAGAGGAGAATACAGAAGGGCATCCGGAAAGAGGAGAGAACAGAACAGGATCCAGAGAGAGGAGAAGACCAAAGGGAAGCCAGAGAGCTGAGTGATCATAAGGGCATAGGGAGAGAGGAGAAGTCAGAAGGGCATCCGGAGAGAGAAGAGAACAGAAGGGCATCCAGAGAGAGGAGAAGAGAGAAGGGCATCCCGAGAGAGGAGAGAACAGAAGAGCATCCAGAGAGAGGAGAGTGCTAAACGGCATCCAGAGAGAAGAGAAGACAGAAGGGCATCCAGAGAGAAGATAGAACAGAATGGCATCCAGAGAAAGGAGAAACAGAAGGGCATTCAGAGAGAGGAGAGCACATAAGGACATCCTGAGAGAAGAGAGAACAGAAGGGCATCCAGAGAGAGGGGAGAGAGCATAAGGGCATCCAGAGAGAGGAGAGAACACAATGGCATCCAGAAAGAGGAGAGAACAGAAGGGCATCCAGAAAGAGGATAGAACAAAGGGGCATTCAGCGAGAAAAGAATACAGAAGGGAATCCAGAGAGAGGAGAGAACAGAAGGGCATGCAGAGATAAAAGAGGACAGAAGGGCATCCAAAGAGAGGAGAGTGAAGAATGGCATACATAGAGAGGAGAGGAAAGAAGGGCTTCCAGAGGGAGTAGAGAACAGAAGGGCATCCGAAAAGAGGAGAAGAGAAAAGGAATCTGTCGGGCAGTGGTAGTCCACGCCTTTAATCCCATCACTTGGGAGGCAGAGGCAGGCGGATTTCTGAGTTCGAGGCCAGTCTTGTCTTCAGAGTGAGTTCCAGGACAGATAGGGCTACACAGAGAAACCCTGTCCCAAAAAAATAAATAAAAAAGATGGCGCGAAGAAATACAAATGGAGAAGAGGATAGAAAGGCATCCTGAGAGAGGAGAGGACAGGAGGGCATCCAGGGAGAGAAGAGAAGAGAAGGTCATTCAGATAGAGGAGAAGACAGAAGGGAATCCAGAGAGAGGAGAGAACAGAAGGGCATCTAGAGAGAGGAGAAGACAGAAGGATATCCCGAGTGAGGAGAAAATTATCGGGCATCCAGAGAGAGGAGAAGACTGAAGGGCTTCGAGAGAATCGAGAGATCAGAAGGGCATAGGGAAAGAGGAGAAGACAGAAGGGCATCCAGAGAGAGGCGAGAAAAGAAGGGCATCCAGAGAGAGGAGAGAACAGAAGGGCATCCTTAGAGAGGAGCATACAAAAGCGCATCCAGTGAGAGGATAGAACAGATGGGCATCCAGAGAAAGGAGAAGACAGAAGGGCATTCAGAGAGAGGAGAGGACATAAGGACATCCCGAGAGAAGAGAGAACAGAAGCACATTCAGAGAGATGATAGAACATTAGAGTATCCAGAAATAGGAGAGAACTGAAGCCCATCCAGTGAGAGCAGAAGACTGAAGGACATCCAGAGAGAGAAGAGGACTGAAGGGCCTCCGGAGAGAGAAGACAGAAGAGCATCCAGGGAGAGGAGAGGACAGAACATAAAGACATCCGGAGAGAAGAGAGAACAGAAGCACATTCAGAGACATGATAGAACATTAGAGCATCCAGAGATAGGAGAGAACATAAGGGCATCCAGAGAGAATAGAGGACAGAAGGGCATGTAGAGAGAGCAGAGAACAGAAGGGTATCCAGAAAGAGGAGAAGACAGAAGGCCATTGGGAGATAGAAGCAGACAGAAGGGCATCCAGATAGAGGAGAAGACAAAATGGCTTCCAGAGAGAAGAGAGAAAAGAAGGGCATCCAGAGAGAGGAGAGGGCAGAAGGGCATCCACAGAAAAGAGTAAAGAAGGCCACACAGAGAGACGAGAAGACAGAAGAGCATCTAGATAGAGGAGAGAACAGAAGGGTATCTAGAGAGAGGAGAGAACAGGAAGGCATCTAGAGAGTGGAGAAGACAGTAGGGCTTCTAGAGAGAGGAGAGAACAGAAGGGCATCCAGGGAGAGAAGAGAACAGAAGGTCATCCAGAGAGAGGAGAAGACAGAAGGGAATCCAGAGAGAGGAGAGAACAGAAGGGCATCCAGAGAGAGAAGAGGACACAAGGCCTTTTATAGAGAGGAGAGAAAAGAAGGGCAACCAGAGAGAGGAGAGGACAGAAGGGTATCCAGAGAGAGGAGAGGACAAAAGGGCATCCAGAGAGAGAGAGGAGAGAACAGAAGGGCAACCATAGAAAGGAGAATACAGAAGGGCATCCAGAGAGAGGAGAGGATAGAAGGACACCATGAGAGAGAAGAGAACAGAAGCACAGCAGGAGAGATGAGAGAACAGGGGAGAATCCATAAAGAGGAGAGAACAGAAGCCCATCCAGAGAGAGCAGAACAGTGAAGGACATCCAGAGAGAGAAGAGCACTGAAAGGCATCCGGAGAGAGGAGAACACAGAAGGGCATGTAGAGAGAGGAGAAGAAATAATGGTATCCAGTGTGAGTAGAAAATTATCGGGAATCCAGAGAGAGGAGAAGACAGAAGGGCATCAGAAGATATGAGAAGACAGAAGGGCATCCAGAGAGAGGAGAGGACAGAATTTCCACCAGAGAGAAGAGAGAGCAGAAGGGCATCCAGAGAGAGGAGAGTAAAAAAAGGCATCCACATAAAATAGTGCAGAAGTCCATAATAAGAGAGTAAAAGACAGAAGGGCATCTAGTTAGAGGAAAGAACAGAAGTGCATCCAGAAAAAAGGCAACAGAAGGGCATCCAGAGAGAAAGAAGGAACAGAAGTGCATGCAGAGAGAGGAGTAGACAGAAGGGCATCCTGAGAGAAGAGAGGATAAATCGGCATCCAGAGAGAGGAGAAGACAGAAGAGAATCCAGAGAGAGGAGGGAACAGAAGGGCATCCAGAGAGAGGAATGAGAAGAAGGGCATCTAAAGAGAGCAGAGAACAGAAGGGCATCCAGAAATAGGTGAAGACAGAAGGCCATCGGGAGATAGGGGAAGACAGAAGGACATGCAGAGAGAGGAGAGGACAGAATTTCCTCCAGAGAGAACACAGAGCAGAAGGGCATCCAAAGAGATGAGAGGAAAAAAGGGCATCCAAATAAAATAGTACAGAAGGCCATACAGATATAGGAGAGGACAGAAGGGCATCTAGATAGAGGAGAGAACAGAAGTGCATCCAGAAAGTGGAGAGAACAGAAGGGCATCCAGAGAAGGAGAAGACAGAAGTGAATCCAGAGAGGGGAGAGAACAGAAGGGCATTCAAACAGAGGAGAGAACAGAAAAGAATCCAAAGAGAGGAGAGACCAGAAGGGCATCAAGAGAGAGGAGAAGACAGAAGGGAATCCAGAGAGAGGAGAGAACAAAAGGGCATCCAGAGAGAGGAGAGAGCAGAAGGGCTTCTAGTGAGAGGAGAGAGCAGAAGGACTTCCAGGGAGAGGAGAAGACAGAAGATCATCCAGAGAGCAGAGAGAACAGAAGGGCATCCAGAGAAAGGAGAAGACAGAAGGGAAGCCAGGGAGACGAGAGAACAGAAGGGAATAGGGAGTGAGGAGAAGACAGAATGGCATCCAGAGAGAGGAGTAGACAGAAGGGAATCCAGAGAGAGGAGAGAACAGAAGGGCATCCAGAGAGAGGAGAAAGCAGAAGGGAATCCAGAGAGAGAAGAGGACACAAGGACATCCAGAGAAAGGATAGAACAGAAGGTCATCAAGAGAAAGGAGAAGATAGAAGGACATTCATAGAGACAATAGTACATAAGGACATCCCGAGAGAAGAGAGAACAGAATCCCATTCAGAGAGATGATAGAACATTAGATAATCCAGAATGAGGAGAGAACAGAAGCCCATTCAGAGAAAGCAGAAGACTGAAGGACATCCAGAGAGAAAAGAGGACTGAAGGGAATCTGGAGAGAGAAGACAGAAGGGCATCCAGAGAGAGGAGAGGACAGAATGACATCGGCAATAGGAGAGAACAGAGAGGCATCCAGAGAGAATTTTTGGACAGAGGGGCATCTAGAGAGAGGAGAGAAGAGAAGGGCATCCAGAGAAAAAAGAGGACAGAAAGGCATCCAGGGAGAAGAGAGGACAGAAGGGCATCCAGAGAGAGGAGAGTGAAGAAGGGCATCCAGAGAGAGAAGACCGAATGGATCCAGAGAGAGAGGAGAGAACAGAAATCAATCAAGAGAGAGGAGAAGACAAAAAGGCATACTTGGAGAGGACAGGTCAGAAGGGCATCCAGAGAGAAGAGAGAACAGAAGGGCATCCAGAGAGAAGAGAAGACAGAAACACATCCACAGAGAGAGGAGAAGAGAAGGGCATTCAGAGAGCAGAGAAAACAGAAGGGCATCCAGGTAGAGTAGAGAATAGAACAGTATCCAGAGAGCAGAGAAGACAGAAAAACATCCAGAGACAGGAGAAAGAACATAAGGGCATCCAGAGAGAGAAGAGGGCAGAAAGGCATCCAGAAAGAGAAGACAGTAGGACATCTGGAGAGAGGAATACAGAAGCTCATCCAGAGAGAGGAGAGAACAGAACAGCATCCAGAGAGAGGAGAAGACAGAGGGGAAGCCAGAAAGATGAGAGAACAGAAGTGCATAAGGAGAGAGGAGAAGACAGAAGGGCATCCAGAGAGCGGAGAGGACAGAAGGGCATCCAGAGGTTGGAGAGGACAGAAGGGCATCCAGAGGTAGGAGAAGACAGAAGGGCATCCAGAGAGAGGAGAGGTAAGAAGGGTATCCCGAGAGAGGAGAGAACAAAGGGCATCTAGAGAGAGGAGAAGACAGAAGGACATCCAGAGAGAGGAGAGGACAGAAGGGCATAGGCATAGAGGAGAAGACAGAAGGGCATCTGGAGAGAGGAGAGAACAGAAAGGCGTCCAGAAAGAGGAGAAGACAGAAGGGCATCCGGATAAAGGAGAGAACATAAGGGCATCCAGACAGAGGACAGAGCTGAAGGGCATCTGGAGAGAGGAGAAGACAGAAGGGCATCCAGAGAGAGTAGAGAACAGAAGGGCATCCAGATGGAGAGGGAACAGAAGGGCATCTAGAGAGAGGAGAAGATAGAAGAAAATCCAGAGAGAGGAGAGAACAGAAGGGCATCAAGTGAGAGGATAGAACAGAAGGGTATCAAGAGAGAGGAGAAGACAGAAGGGAATCCACAGAGAGGAGAGAACAGAAGGGCATCCAGAGAGAGGAGAGAGCAGAAGGGCATCCAGAGAGAGAAGAGGACACAAGGGTATGAAGAGAGAGGAGAGAACAGAAGGGTATCAAGAGAGAGGAAAGAACAGAACAGTATCCATAAAGAGAAGAGGACAAAAGGGCGTCCAGAGAGAGGATAGAACAGAAGGGCATCCAGAGAAAGTAGAATACAGAAGGGCATTCAGAGAGGAGAGGACATAAGGACATCCCGAGAGAAAAGAGAACAGAAGCACATTCAGAGAGATGATAGAACATTAGAGAATCCAGAAAGAGGAGAGAATATAAGGGCATCTAGAGAGAATAGAGGACAGAAGGGCATGTAGAGAGAGCAGAGAACAGAAGGGTATCCAGAAAGAAGAGAAGACAAAAGGGCATCGGGAGATAGGAGAAGACAGAAGGGCATCCAGATAGAGGAGAAGACAGTATGGCCTCCAGAGAGAAGAGAGGAAAGAAGGGCATCCACAGAAAAGATGGAAGAAGGCCATACAGAGAGAGGATAAGACAGAAAGGCATCTAGATAGAGGAGAGAACAGAAGGGTATCTAGAGAGAGGAGAGAACAGATAGTGCATCCAGAGAGCAGAGAAGACAGAAGGGCTTCCAGAGAGAGGAGAGAACAGGAGGGCATCCAGAAAGAGGAGAAGAGAGAAGGAATCTAGATGGAGAAGAGGACAGATGGGTCTACCACGCATACCCTCTAACGCGCATCCCCCGAGACTTTACCATCCGTGGAATATAAAACACTAGTCAGGTGTATCTGCAGAACGAGGACTTTTACTCTTTATCACACACGTGGGAAAACATGGAAGGGGTGAGCTGAGGAAGGGGCTTGGCTTAAATACAGTCTAGAGTGACGTATTCACTTCTGGTTGGCTGTTCGCTCACCACCCAACATTCAGTGACTATGGCACGCCTCTCTGCCTAGCAACTGGGCAGATCAATGTAGCGCCAACTTGGGGTGGCAGATTATATTGTGGCTCCTAACATCTCCCCCTGTTTAAATTATTAATATGAAACAGCCTTTTGCCTATTAAATGTAGTACCAATTAAGATTCGAACTCAAACCCGATCAAGCAAACTCCATCTTGGGGGAATAAGCGATCAAGAGCTTATAGCCCAAAGAATTTTCCCTTACCCTAACCAGGTGCAATTGAAGCGAGTCCTCTGGGTGCTAAGGGCTAAGGGGATATAAAGAGAATTGACACCCATTCCTGTGCAATGGAGTATAGCTCCCAGGAGTGCAAGGGCTGTCAACCTACTATTAGGTACCACAATTATTTAGGCAAGAGCTGGCTGGACTTAGACGTCTCATCTAACCCAGTGCAATGGGCTGATCCCCTGGAGTGCATAGACTGAGAGGGTCTCTGTCATAGGCTATTTTCTTAGCCTAGATAGTCAAATTTCAGGGAGAGACTCTTGCTCTAAGGCTGCGAGTGCTTAGGCTTTAAGCTACCTTGTCACGTTTTTGCTGGGCTCTGAGCTTACAAACCAACCATCTATGAATACTACTTCACATCATAGGGCTGTACCAAGCAAGCCTATTCCTGCTCTTTAGAAAGAAAGAAAGAAAGAAAGAAAGAAAGAAAGAAAGAAAGAAAGAAAGAAAGAAAGAAAGAAAGAAAGAAGAAAGAAAGAAAAGGGCAGAAGACATTTAAGAAGTAAAATCTCCACAGGAAACAGGTTCCATCCGCACTCCATCAAGGCTGGAAATCTGGATTTGCAATTGCTGCTGTACCTGGTCCAACTTCCCATTTCACCTTCCTTTTAAATAAGCAGAAAGATTATGGCTTTAAGTAAATGCATCATTCACAAATCTCAGAGGAGTAACACCTGGATGTGGGGCTGCTGACACACAGCTTATTTGAACCACATCTGTGAGCTGCTTCACATGGGCTTAGAGCCAATCAACTCTCTGATTGACCAAAGCCTATTTTAAGTCTCCACAATGATGTACTGAGATGGTAGGCACATGCACAACCAAGGCTAGGTCTAGTGATCCATTTTAGCATTGTGCTAAAAGCATGTAACATTTTTACAATCCAAGATATCAGAATTATTCTGAAAGTTGGATAACATAAAGAAAAATGAAGGGTCTACACACACCAACTCCGGTTGTGCAGATGTATTTCCAAACACCTTATTAATTTTAAATGTTATTTAAATGGCTAGAGATATTAAATCTTGTAGCTGAAACATTTTGCACTTTATGAAACATATTTAACAAGACAAAGGCAGATATACCCCTTTTTAACATTTAAAACAGTGGCTACAACACATAATTTAATTGTGTTGAAGCAAGATAAACTCAAGAAAATATACATATGATTTAATTTAGGACTTACATCCCTTTGAAAACATTAAACAGAGGTTTTAAATCCTCCTATGTTAAGCTTAAGATGAGGTTTTAGTCAAATAATATCTCTTAACAACCTTTAAAAATTACTAAGAGCAAATTAATATTAAAAGTAAACTATTTTCCTTTGCATGTACACTCACAAGCCAGAAGATGGCGTTATATCCCCACCACAAATGGTTGTGAGTCACCCACGTGGCCGCTGGGAGTTTGGCCTTTATATTTTAAATTAAGTTCAGCCCTTAATGGCTGAGCTATTTCTCTAACCCCAATTTATCTCAAATATTGAAAGACACTGTCTTTGAATCCTTTTTTGAAGTAACAAGTATTTTAAAAATTTTAAAGCTCATTATATTGAAGCAATGGCTTGCAGAAAAAATTTCTTCAGAGAAATCCACTAATAAAATATCACACAATGAATAATACACACCAAAAGATTTAAACTCTTACCTTTTTGTATTAAAGCAACAACAAAATTTATATATATATAAAATGTAAACACCCATTTTTTGAAGCAATTATTTTTAACAAATTTCACTTCATGGGCTCTTAAACATTATGAATAAATTTATTACCTGTAAACCTTTTACCTTTATCAGAAATGTAAATGAAAGGTACAAAAATATCTCTTGGTTCCTGAGCTTCAGAGCTCAGTCTGCATTCTTAATTCAAATGTACATGTACTTAGCCTCCCTCTGCCTGCCAATTCAGGCCTGATCTGTGTGAATTTGCTTTTATTTAAACCTTAAACTGAAACAGTTCAAGATCTGACCAAGGCCCACAGCTGTATATTCGTCACCAAATGGAACTTCCGTGTCCGGAGACTTAGGGCCGCAATCTTGTAATCCAGCTTCCTTCTTTTATGATCTTCAGACTCTCCAGCTCCGCCTCCTGTGCCCCGCACCTCCGGCAGAGCAGCTACGCCGCCGCGGGCAGCTCCACCCTCTCGGCTGCACCAGCCAGCCACACTCCGGAAGACGAGAGCCAGGGACCAAAATTAAATTGTTTTCACCTGTGAAGGAAGCACAAAAATAGCCCCTCCTCCTGGCCCACAGCACGCTCCTAGGCAATCTCGCAGCCTCCCGTTCCCAGGAGAGGCGGCTGCCACTGCCATGGCAGTACGGAGTTCCGCTGCTGCCGCCGCCGTACGGCGTTCTGCAAAAATCCTTTGTTGCATCACTGGCATTCTCTGCTCTAAGCTGTGCCTCCCAAGTGCTGGGATTAAAGGCGTGCGCCACCACTGCCCAGCCTGCCGCATGTAGCGGAACGTAGACACTTCCCCAACAATTCTTTTATAAAGTCGGATCCCCTTTTTCTCCAACTTTCCCCCACCTGCCGGGGGGTCCATGGACTCTGCAGCCATCTGTGTTCCCTTTGAACACCCTATTTTTTCACCAGGCCTTGCCTGTAGCTGCCTGCTAACACGCCTTAGTTCTGATATGCCTGAGTAGTCATAAACCAATTGCAATATAAGCCAAAAGCTAGCTAATGGGGCAGCAGCGGTAAATTTAAATCCGCTTGCCACGATTTCAACTCCGGCCATACCTTCTAAAGGTGTACCCCGCACACCTTCAGTCTTTTTAACCCTCCTCGAGTCTCGGGGTCCCTTTGCTGCGACTAGAAGTTTCCACGCCTAGAGGTTCCTGCGCGCCTGGAACTCTCGCAGCGCCTGGAAATTCCAGGGTTCTTGGCAACAGATCTACCATGCATACCCTCTAACGCGCATCCCCCGAGACTTTACCATCCGTGGATTATAAAACACGAGTCGGGTGTATCTGCAGAACGAGGACTTTTACTCTTTATCACACACGTGGAAAAACGCAGAAGGGGTGAGCTGAGGAAGGGGCTTGGCTTAAATACAGTCTACAGTCTTAAATACAACTTCTGGTTGTCTGTTCGCTCACCACCCAACATTCAGTGACTATGGCACGCCTCTCTGCCTAGCAACTGCGCAGATCAATGTAGCGCCAACTTGGGGTGGCAGATTATATTGCGGCTCCTAACAGATGGGCATCCTGAGAGAGGAGAGGACAGAAGGGCATCCAGGGAGAGAAGAGAACAGAAGGTCATCCAGAGAGAGGAGAAGACAGAAGGGAATCCAGAGAGAGGAGAGAACAGTAAGGCATCCAGAGAGAGAAGAGGACACAAGGGCATCCAGAAAGAGGAGAGAACAGAAGGGCATGCAGAGAGAGGATAGAATAGAAGGGTATCTAGAGAGAGGAGACGACAAAAGGACATCCCGAGAGAGGAGAGAACAGAAGGGCAACCAGAGAAAGGAGAAGACAGAAGATCATCCAGAGAGAGGTGAGGACAGAAGAACATCCCGAGAGAAGAGAGAACAGAAGCACATCCGCAGAGATGAGAGTACAGGAGACAATCCAGAAAGAGGAGAGAACAGATGCCCATCCAGAGAGAGCAGAAGAGTGAAGGACACCCAGAGAGAGAACAGGATTGAAAGGCATTGATAGAGACGAGAGAACAGAAGGGAATAGGGATAGAGGAGAAGACAGAAGGGCATTTAGGGAGGGCAGAGAACAGAAGGGCATCCAGAAAGAGGAGAAGACAGAAGGGCTTTGGGATATAGGAGAAGACAGAAGGGCATCCAGAGAGAGGAGAGGACAGAATTTCCTCCACAGAGAAGAGAGAGCAGAAGGTCATCCAGAAAAAGGAGAGGAAAAAAGGCCATCCACATAAAATAGTACAGAAGGCCATACAGCAAGAGAAGAAGAGAGAAGGGCATCTAGATAGAGGAGAGAACAGAAGCACATCCAGAAAGAGGAGAGAACAGAAGGGCATCCAGAGAAGTAGAAGACAGAAGCGAATCCAGAGAGAGGAGAGAACAGAAGGGCATCCAGACAGAGGAGAGAGCAGAAGGGCATCTAGAGAGAGAGGAAAAGACAGAAGGGCATCCAGAGAGAGGAGAGAACAGAAGGCCATCCAGAAAGAGGAGAGAACAGAAGGGCATCAAGAAAGAGGAGAAGACAGAAGGATATCCCGAAAGAGGGGAGAACAGAAGGTCAACCAGAGAGAGGAGAGGGCAGAAGTGCATCCAGAGAAAGGAGAAGACAGAAGGGATGTTTCTGTTTTGAACTATGGAAAAGCACACCCCTTTGGTGGACATTGGTGAGGATGACCCTGTTGTGGACTGTGGGAAAACATCTCTGTGGTGGACAGTCCAGTGAACGTCTTGTGGTTGACAGGTTGTCCCTGTGGTGAAGTGTGCTGAGGACGACTCTTGTGGTTGACAGGTTGTCCATGTGGTGGAGAATGGGATGGACATCCCTGTTGTAGACAGTGGTGAGGTTCTTCCTGTGGTGCACAGTGTGAAGGACGTCTTTGTGGTGGACAGCAGAAAGGACCTCTCTGTGTTGGACAGTGGTAAAGATGTCCTTGTGATAGACAGTGATGAGTATGTTTCTGTGGTGGACAGTGGAAAGGACATCCCTGTTGTGGACAGTGGTGAGGACCTCGCAGTCGTGGATATTGGGAAGGACATCCCTGTGGTGAACAGTGGAAAGGATTTTTCTGTGGTGGACAGTGGAGAGGACCTCCTAATGGTTTAAAGTGGAAAGGATGTAACAGTGGTGGACAGCGGGTAGGACATATCTCTGGTGGACAGTGGGTAGTATGTTCCTGTGGTGGACACTGGGGAGGACGTCACTGTGGCGGACAGTGCAACGGAGGTCCCTGTGGTGGACAGTGGGAAGGACTTTTATGTTGTGGACTGTGGGAAGAACACCTCTGTTGTGGACATTAGGAAAGACCTCCTTGTGGTGAACTTTGGGAAGAATGTCCCTCTTGTGGACAGAGGTGAGGACATCACTTAGGTGGACAGTGAGAAGGACATCCCTGTGGTGGTCAGTGGGGAAGACCTTTCTTTTGTGGACAGTGGGAAGGACATCACTGTTGTGGACAGTGGGGAGGATGTCACTGGTTTAGAAAGGGGTAAGGACATCCATGTGGTAGACAGTAGAGAGGACCTTTCTGTGGTGAATAGTGGGAAGAAGTTCCATGTGTTGGACAGTGGGGAGGATATTTATGTTGTGGATTGTGGGAAGGACGTCAATGTTGTGGACATTGGGAAGGACCTCCAAGTGCTGAACAGTGGAAATCATGTCCTTCTCGTGGACAGTAGGGAGAAACACCATGTGGTGGACAGTTTAAGGATGTCTCTGTGGTGGACATAGGAAAGGACATCATTTAGTGGACATTGGGAAGTACGTTCCTGTTGTGGACATCAGGGTTTACCTTTCTGTGGTGGGCAGTGGGAAGGACATGCCTGTTGTGGACAATTGATAAGACATCCCTGTGGTGGACAGTGGAAAGGACATCACTTAGATGGACAGTAGAGAAGACTTCCCTGAGGTGGACAGTGGGAAGGACATTTATGTTGTAAACTGTGGGAAGAATATCTCTGTTGTGGACATTGGAAAAGACCTCTTCTAGTGAACTGTGAGAAGAATGTCCCTCTTGTGGACAGAGGGGAGGACGTCACTTAGGTGAACAGTGGTAAGGACATTCCTCTGGTGGAGAGTAGAGAGGATCTTTCTGTTGTGCACAGTTGGAAGTAGGTCTATGTGTTGGACAGTGGGGAGGACATTTATGTTTTGGATTGTGGGAAGGACGTCCATGTTGTGGACATTTTGAAGGACTTTTGTGTGGTGGACCGTGGGAAGCATGTCCCTTGCATGGACAGTGGGGACAAACACCATGTGGTGAACAGTGGGAAGGACATCTCTCTGGTGGACATAGGGGAGGACATCATTTAGTGAACATTGGGAAGTACGTTCCTGTTGTGAACAGCAGGGTGTACCTTTCTTTGCTGGACAGTGGGAAGGACATGCCTGTTGTGGACAGTGTGGAGGACGTCGCTTTGGTGAACAGTGGAAAGGACATCCCTGTGGTGGACAGTAGAGATGACTCCCCTGTGGTGTACAGTGGGAAGGAGGTCCCTGTGGTGGACCATGGAAATGATATGCCTGTGGTGGACAGGGCAGAGGACATCACTGTGGTGGACAGTGTAAGGCATATACCTGTGGTGGACAGTATAGAGCACTTCCCTGTGGTGGACAGTGAGAAGGAGGTAACTGTGGTTGACATTGGAAGGAAATATATGTTGTGGACTGTGGGAAGGATGTCCCTGTTGTGGACATTGGGAAAGACCTCCATGTGGTGAACAGTAGGAAGGATGTCCCTCTGGTTGTCATTAGGGAGGAACTCCATGTGGTGGACAGTGGGAAGGATTTTCCCCTCTGGTGGATAGTGGAGAGGATGTACCTGTGTTGGACAGTGGAAAGGACATTCTATAGTGGACAGTGGGAAGACTGTCCTTTTGGTGGAGAGCAGGGTGGTGCTCTCTGTGGTGGACAGTGGGAAGGACATCCCTGTGGTAGACAGTAAAAGGATGTCTCTTTTGTGCACATTGGGGAAGATGTCCCTCTAGTGAACAATGAACAAAGGACATACCCATGGTGGACAGTGGTGAGGACGACCCTGTCATGGACAGTGGTAAGGATGCCCCTCTGGTGGACAGCAGGGAGAACCTCACTTTTGTGGACAGTAGGAATGATGTCCCTGTGGTGGACAATGCAAAATATCTCACTGTGGTGCACAATGGTGAGGACATCCCTCTAGTGTACAGGAGGATGTCCTTGTGGTGGACAGTGGGGAGGACTACACTCTGGTGGACTGTGGGATAGGACATCCCTGTGGTGGACAGTGGGAAGGATGTCCATGTGGTTTACAGTGGGGAAGATGTCTGTGTTGTGGATAGTAGGAAGGATGTCCCTTTGGTGGACAGTGGGAAGAAGGTTCCTGTGGTGGACGGTGGGGAGGAACTCCTTGTGGTGGAGAGTTGGGAGGATATCCCTTTGGTGGACCATGTGTAGGACATTTCTGTTGTGAAGTTTGGGATGAACATTCTTTTGGAGGAAGGTGGGGAGTATATCCCTGTTGTGTACAGTGGGATGGATGTTTCTGTAATGGATAGTGGGGAACATATTTGTGTGGTGGACAGTTAGGAAGATGTCCCTGTGATTAACTGTTGGAAGGAAGTTCTTTTTTTGGACAACTAGAGGATGTCCATGTGGTGTACAATGGGAAGGACATCCCTGTTGTAGACAGTGGGGAGGACAACCCATGTGGTAGACAGTGGTTAGGATATCCCTGTTGTGCACAGGTGGATGTCCCTGTGGTGCACAGTGGGGAGAATGTCCCTGTTGTTTACAGTGGGAAGGACTTCGCTGTGTTTAATAGTTGAGAGGACATCCGTGTTGTGGACAGTTGGGAGGATGTCCCTGTGTTGGAGAGTTGAGAGGATTTCCCTGTGGTGGACAGTGTGGATGACAGCCTTGTGGACAGTAAGGACAATGCTCCTGTGGTGCTCAAGATAATGTCTCTTTGGTGGACAGTGAAAAGGATGTCCTTGTAGTGGGGAGTGCAGAAGACATCTCTGGGTTGGACGATGGTAAGAACATCCCTGTTGTGCACAGGAGGATGTCCCTGTGGTGTACAGTGGGAAGGACATCCCTGTGGTGGACAGTGAAGAGGTCTTCCCTTTGGTGGACAGTTGAAATGACGTCCTTGTGGTCGACAGTGGGAAGGACGTCCCTTTGGAGGACAGTGGAGAGGACCTTATTGTTGTTTACAGATATAAGGATGTCCCTGTGGTGGACAGAGGGGAGGACCTTCCTGTGGTGGACAGTGGGTAGGATGTCCCTGTGATTTACAGTGCAGAGGGTATTTGTGTGGTGGATGGTGGTGAGAACTTCCCTGTAGTGCATATTGTTGAGGAAAACCATGTTGTGGACAGTGGTAAGGATGTCCTTGTAGGACACAGGAGGATATCCCTGTGGTGGACAGTGGGAAGGGCATCTATTTTGTGGACCGTGGAAAAAACGTCCCTGTGGTTGACAGTTGGGAGGACCTAACTGTGGTGGACAGTGGGGAGCACACATCTTTTGTGGACAGTAGGTAGGACGTCCCTGTGGTGGATTGTAGAAAGGATACCACTTTGATGGACAGTAGAGAGGACCTTCCTGTGGTGGATGTTGGGAAAGAAGTCCGTGTTGTGAACAGTGGGGAGAATATTTCTGTGGTGGACCATTGAAATGACATCTCTGTGGTGGACAGTGGAGAGGACCTCTTTGTGGTAGACAGTAGGTAGTACGTCCCTGTGGTAGACATTGTGTAGAATGGTCCTGTGGTGGAAAATGGGCAGGACGTCCCTGTGGTAGGCAGTGGAAAGAACATCCCTGTTGTGGACAGTGGGGTGGGCGTCCCTGTGGTTGACAGTGGAAACTACATCACTTTGATGGACGGTAGAAAGCACCTCCCTGTGATAAACAGTGGGAAGGAGGTCCATGTGGTGGACAGTGGGAAGGACATTTATGTTGTTGACTGTGGGAAAAACATCTCTGTTGTGGACATTGGGAAAGACCTCCTTATGGTGAACTGTGGGAAGAATGTCCCTCTTGTGGACAGAGGGGAGGAAGTCACTTAGGTGGAAAGTGGGAAGGACATCCCTGTGGTGGACAGTGGGGAGGATGTCCCTGTTGTTTACAGTGGGAAGGACTTTGCTGTGTTTGACAGTTGAGAGGACATCCATGTTGTGGACAGTTGGGAGGATGTCCCTGTGTTGGAGAGTTGAGAGGATTTCCCTGTGGTGGACAGTGTGGATGACAGCCTTGTGGACAGTAAGGACAATGCTCCTGTGGTGCACAAGAGAATGTCTCTTTGATGGACAGTGAAAAGGATGTCCTTGTAGTGGGGAGTGCAGAAGACATCTCTGGGTTGAACAGTGGTAAGAACATCCCTGTTGTGCACAGGAGGATGTCCCTGTAGTGTACAGTGGGAAGGACATCCCTGTGGTAGACAGTGAAGAGGTTTTCCCTTTGGTGGACAGTTGAAATGACGTCCTTGTGGTCAACAGTGGGAAGGACGTCACTTTGGAGGACAGTGGAGAGGACATAATTGTGGTGGACAGAGAGGAAGATGTCCCTATGGTGGACAGAGGGGAGGACCTTCCTGTGGTGGACAGTGGGTAGGATGTCCCTGTGGTTTACAGTGCAGAGAATATTTGTGTGGTGGACAGCGGTGAGGACTTCCCTGTAGTGTATATTGTTGAGGACAACCATGTTGTGGACAGTGGTAATGATATCCTTGTGGACAGTGGGGAGAATATTTATGTGGTGGACCGTTGAAATGACGTCTCTGTGGTGGACTGTGGAGAGGACCTCTTTGTTGTAGACAGTGGGTAGTACGTCCCTGTGGTAGATAGTGTGTAGTATGGTCCTGTGGTGGACACTGGGGAGGACATCCCTGTTGTCGATATTGGGAAGGACCTCTTTGTGGTGAACAGTGGAAAGAACATCCCTGTTGTGGACAGTGGGGAGGACATCCCTGTGGTGGACAGGGGGAAGGACATCCCTGTGGTGGACAGTGAAGAGGACTTTTCTGTGGTGGACATTTGGGATGACATCCCTGTGGTGAATAGTCGAAAGACGTTTCTTTGGTGGATAGTGGGGAGGATGTCTCTCTTGTAGAGTGTGCAGAGGATAACTCTGGGTGGAGGGTGTTACTGACATCCCTGGTGTGCAAAGGAGGATATCCCTGTGGTGCACAGTGGTGAGGATATTCCTCTTGTGCACAGGAAAATGTCCCTGTTGTGCAAAGTGGGTAAAATGTCTCAGTGGTGAACGGTGAAAAGGATGTCACTGTGGTGGACAATTTGGTGGATGTCCCTGTGGTGGACAGTGGGAAGGACATCCCTTTGGTGGACAACAATGAGGAATTCTCTATGGTGGACTGTATGAAGGACGTCCTTGTTGTGGTCAGTAGGGAGGATGTCCCTGTGATGGACATTGGTGAGGATGTCTCTGTGGTGGACAGTTGAAAGATGTACCTTTGGTGGACATTAGGAAGAATGTCACTTTGGTGGACAGTGGGAAGGACATCCCTGTGGTAGTCAGTGGGTAGGATGTCCCTGTGAAGGGCAGTGGGTAGAACATCTCTGTGGTGTACAGTGGGAAGGACATCACTGTTGTGGACAGTGGGGAGTATATTTCTGTGGTAGAAAGTGGACTTGATGTCCCTGTGGTGGACAGTGGAGAGGACCTACCTGTGGTGGAGATTTGAGAGGACCTCCCTGTGGTAGACATGGGTAGGAAGTCCCTGTTGTGGACAGTGGCT
Organism: Arvicanthis niloticus; assembly: GCF_011762505.2. NCBI lineage: Eukaryota > Metazoa > Chordata > Mammalia > Rodentia > Muridae > Arvicanthis > Arvicanthis niloticus. Next base: position 80,793,430 of record NC_047668.1, on the reverse strand, counting down.
AGTAAATTCTTGTGGTGGACACTGGGGAGGATGTCCCTGTTTTGGACAGTGGAAAGAACATCCCTGTTGTGGAAAGCGGGGAGGACGTCTCTGTGGTGGACAGTGGAAAGGACATCACATTGATGACAGTAGAGAAGACCTCCATGTGCTGGACAGTGGTAAGGAGGTCTCTGTGGTGGACAGTGGAGAGGACCTACCTGTGGTGGAGATTTGAGAGGACCTCCCTGTGGTAGACATGGGTAGGACGTCCCTGTTGTGGACAGTGGCTAGTACTTTCTTATGGTGGACACTGGGAGGCTGTCCCTGTTTTGGACAGTGGAAAGAACATCCCTGTTGTGGAAAGTGGGGAGGACGTCCCTGTGGTGGACAGTGGAAAGGACATCACATTGATGGACAGTAGAGAGGACCTCCCTGTGCTGGACAGTGGGAAGGAGGTCTCTGTGGTGGACAGTGGGAAGGACATTTATGTTGTGTACTTTCAGAAACCAGGAACCTCGCCTCTTACCCTTACCTTTACCTCTCCCCACCTGCACAATGTCCCCTGCAGCTTCATCTTCCTGGCAACCACAAGGTCCTGCTTGATAGTTATGTCCCCTGAAGCTTCATCTCCCTAGCAACCACAAGGTTCAGCTTGACAGTTACAGATAGACTTATAGACTTAAAGCATGATTGAGTGAGACAGGATCATAGCCTGTGACCTGCTTTCCTCGGGGTAAGCTTCATTTTCATTCTGTCCCATAAGAATAGGCCATTCACTGTCAAAGGAGGTGTCCTTCATAAAGGACCTCAAACAAAGTCTCAGAGAGAGAGGAATTAGGGTTAAGAAAAAAGATCATATAAGTTTCTTTGTGTTTATTGGTTCATGATTGATGGTCCTGTCATACACCCTAAGAAGTGGCAAAAGTTGCGTCGTGAACTAAATAAAAATTAAATGTGAAGGTAACGGTGCAGTTAATCCAACAATTTTCTCATTTTGGGGTATTATTAGGGACATTATTGAGGATGCTGACAGAAACTCAGGTAAACGCCAGCTCTTGTTGGTTCCAGAATACTGCTTATCACAATCGCGTCCTGGCTCTGCCGGTTTCTCCTGCCTGACATCTCAGGCTTCTGTTCCTTTTACACTTATTGATATGCCTCATGAGTCTCAGCTTCCATCCTCATTTGATTCTCCTCATATTTATCCTGATTTGTCAGCTTTGGATTCCTCAACCCTGGCCTCGCCTGTGCGCCCTTGACATAGTTCTGTTTCAACTGCTCCTTTGCCCACACAGTATGTGCCTTTAGCCACTGGCAACCCTTACATCTCTCATTCTCAAACTTCCTACTGTAATCCTGTTCTTCGGAAGCCCCCCGCCTCTATGCTCGCCTTCCCCAGCCTCTTGGAGTTCCCGCTACCCCCACCTCCATCTCCCACAGATACACAGCACTTACCCCCTTCCCGCCTGATTTGCTTTGTCTCTGCCCCCGCCCTTCCAGCCTCAGCCAGCACTTCTGAATCAGAGCCTTTGGATTCTGGCACTACAGCCGTTCCCATGCTAACGCCACTTCCCTCGGTCTCCACATCACTTCCTACATCTGCGGTTTTGACTTTCTCTGCTACCCTGCCTGTTTCTCTCTCTGACATGAAGACCTGCCTTTCTTCTCAGGTCCATGAATTGGCAGACATCCTCCACCTTCAGGAGTAAATTTCACAGCTCTCAGCCCTTTGTTCCTCCTCCCCTGTGGAGGACTCTCAATGTTTGGTTTTCCCTGTCACTTTCTCTCAGGGTATCCTTCCTCAGACAACTGCAGCTCCTGATTCTAGCTCCTCACAGACCCCACCACTCCCTCCCCCTTCCTGGTCTAGTGCTCAGCGTTCACACAGCCACATGCCTGCCTCTCCTTCTTCCACCTCATGCCCCATGCCCCCTTCCTCTTCATGGTCCTCTCATAAAACTTCCCAGCCTTCTTGCCCCCAATTGGGGACAGAGGCCGTCTTTTGGAGATGAGGATGAAACAGAGCCAGAAGGTGGAAGCAGGGATGAGGGCAGAGCCATGACAGAAAATGAAAACGTGTGCCCTATGGAGAATCCTACAATCTTTAAAAAACTCCGCTTTAAACAGTTAGAAAAATGGCTGTTAGGAATTATGGGCCCAATGCTCCCTTCACTTTTTCGCTTCTTGAAAGCCTTGGGGCAGGTGGATATTTAACACCCAATGAGTGGTTGACAGTTGCCCAGGTCATATTAACTCAGGAACAATTTCTCTCCTGGCAGGCTGATTGGTCAGATCATTGCAGGTCTCAGGCACAAGTCAATCTCTCAAGCTCATGCTCACCCTCCAATAAATAGACACTTGATAAACTCCTAGGTTAAGGGAAATATGCCTCTAACCAAATACAGCAAAAATTTTCTGTAGGTCTCTTGGCTCAGTCTTCCTCAGCAGCTATGAGTGCCTGGAGAGCCATTCCCATGAAAGGCTCTGTCCTTTCCCCCTTGACCAAGATCATTCAGGGCAATCAATAAGAATTTTCAGAATTTGTTGCCCACCTCCTGCAGGTAGTTGAGAGATCCTTGGGACCTGGCCAAGGAGACAATAAACTTCTTCAGCAGCTTGCTTATGAAAATGCTAACTCTGCCTGTAGGGTTGCCCTTCGAGGGAAATATAAAAATAATGATTTGGATGAGATGATTCATATCTGAAAGGATGTAGATCCCTTTGCCCAGACGGTCTCACAAGCCATCAATCAGGCTGTGGGAGAGGCCACTACAGCTGCTAGTGGTGGGGCAAACATATCCACCTGTTTTAGATGTGGTCACCTGGGCCATTTTGCTAAACAGTGCCCTCAGGGTAAACCCATGGCTCAGCCCCAACCTCAATGGAAGGGAGAGCGTTCACTTCCAATGACCCATTGCCCTTGCTGCAGGCTAGGCAAATATTGGGCTACTGCCTGCCATTCCAAAACTGATATTTTGGCCAACCCCTCCATCCCCTTCAGGGAAAAGGGATGCGGAGCCAGACCCAGACCCCTTAGCCAGTCTCCTTCCTGCCAGCCTTGGAAAATGGCCAGGCAGGGCCACATCAAACCTTCCATCAACAGCTCCCAAACCAGCCACATCCCTCTGTAGGGCTACCCCAGGGAGTGCAGGATTGGACCTCTGTGCCTCCTCCAATACAATATTAGAAGCTCGAGGAGGAGTTCAGATGATCCCTAATGGTGTCTTTGGGCCTCCCCAACCCCAGACTTATTATCTTATCTTGGGCAGAACATCTGCCACACTCCAAGGCATTACAATTTTCCCTTCAATCGTTGATAACGATTACTCTGGAGAAATTAAAGTATTGGCCACTAGTTCTAGAGGGCCCCTTCAAATTTTCTAGGGACAGTGCCTTGTACAGGCCTTTACCCTTCCAGTAGACACCTCCACACCTTCCTTGGGCCCATCCCGGGGTGCTTTCACCCCTAAGTTTTCTGATGTCTATTGGGTCTAAAGACTCTCACAAGAGAGTGGTAGATGGACTTGTAAAGGGAACAGTCTCTAACAGAGGCACTGATTGAGCCACATGTGAACTGTCAGTAAAACGATTAAAAGCACAATCTGGGAAAGTCTTAAAGTCTTGAATAACAGCAACCAATTCTACCAACTGTGCTGAGGAAAATTTGGTCTGAAACTTAGAGACCTGTCCACCTATATTAAAGGCTGCAACCCCAGAGGAGGATCCATCTGTAAAAATCAGTGGTGCTTGAGGAATGGGGATGTTCTTAGTCACTTTAGGGAAGACCACTGCTTGGTGTTCAAGGAACTGGATAAGTTTGTCAGAGGGAGAGTGGTTATCTATCTTTTCCTGAAATGAAATACAGTTAATAGCCCATTCATCTGATGTCTGAAGTAGCCACCGAACTTGAGCAGCATCATAGGGTATGCTGACAAGATCAGGGTCTCTACCAAAGAGCTTCAGGGAGGTCTCTCTTCACATCCTTATGATCTGTGCCACCAAGGGAGGATAAACAGGTAGCACTTTAGGAGGGGTGGTGGGCAAATGATGCCAATACAAGGGTTTAGTCTGTTACAACAATCCCATGGGGGCAAACATGGTGGGAAGAACCAATAGCCATAAGGGGGAGGTTGGAGAATAATAGGTAACAGTCTGCTGTTGAATGGCTTTCTCCAAGAGCTTAAGGGAGGATGTGGCCTCAGGGGTTAAGGCACGGGGGGAGGAGAGGTCAGAATCTCCTCTAAGAATATTAAGTAGAGGCTTAAGTTCTCCAGTTGTTAATTTTAGATAGGGGCACAACAAATTTATGTCTCCCAAGAGACGTTGAAAGTCATGAAGTGTTTGTAAGGAATCTTTTCTAAGTTCAATTTTTTGAGAGAAAACCTTAGAGTGATGAAACTCAAAACCCAAGAATAAATGTGGGGGCTGTAGATGGACCTTCTCAGGGGCAATCTGCAGCCCGAGGCCTTGGAGGGCAGTTACCAACTCCTGGCCCACCCTGGGCAAGGTGGTCTCGTCAGGGCTAGCCAGAAGACTGTCATCCATATAATGGACAATATATAACTCAGGGTATTTAAGGCGAAAAGGGTCAATGGCCTGGGCCACAAACATTTTTTGGAGGGACTATTGGCCCTGCCTTGAGGCAGGACCCTCCACTGGCCTCCCTATAAACTTATGGGGTCGAGATATATTGAGTCAAATGGGAGTTCTTATGTTTAGCCCCTCTGCAGTTGTTACCCACCAGATGCTGGACCAGGGGTTCATCCCTGGACAAGGCTTGGGCAGATCCAACCAAGGGATCCCCACCCCAATTGCTGTTACACCGAAGACCTCACACTAAGGACTAGGTTATGATTCAAATTTTTCTTAAGGACCATTGCTCCCCCTGAACACAAGACAGATAAGATCACCTGGAAGTCAGATTCCCCTGTCTGGGTAGAACAATGGTCCCTTTCTCAACATAAACTTTAAGCGGCCATGCAGTTGGTGAAGGAAAATTAGATGCTGGCCACATTGAACCCTCCATCTCCCCTTGGAATACACCCATTTTGTGATACATAAGAAAGGGTGCAGATGGAGACTGCTTCAGGACCTCAGAGAAATTAATAAGACTATGGTCCCAATGGGAGCCCTCCAGCCTTACCTCCCCTCCCCTGTGGCAATACCTAAGAGTTACAATAAAATGGTTATTGATTTGAAATATTGTTTTATTCTGCCTTCCCCTATGGCTGTCCCCTAGATTTCCACACCCTCAAGAAAGGTTCTTGGCATGCCTGGCTCTGCCCTCATTTCTCTCGCTAGGGAGACTGGCCCCTTGATACACTGACAAAAATTGGCTTTTTCCTAAACTAAGGCCTGCCTTTGATGTGGCCCTCTAATATCTGGGGGTCTTCCATTATGATAATATTACACCCCAAATAACAAATGGCTGATAACCTAGGCATTCACACAGGGATTTGTGAGAGAGAACAGAAGGGCATCTAGAGAGAAGAGAAGACAGAAGGATATCCAGAGTGAGGAGAAAATTGTCAGGCATCCAGAGAGAGGAGAAGACAGAAGGGCATCCAGAGAGAGGAGAGGTCGAGCGGGCATCCAGAGAGAGGAGAGCACAGAAGGGCATCCAGAGAGAATAGAGGATAGAAGGGCATCTAGAGAAAAAAGAGAAGAGAAGGGCATCCAGCAAGAGGAGAAGACAAACAGAGAATGCAGAGAGAGGAGAGAACAGACGGGCATCCAGAAAGAAAAGAGGAAAGAAGGGCATCCAGGGAGAAGAGAGGACAGAAGGGCATCAGGAGATAGGAGAAGACAGAAGGCATCCAGAGAGAGGAGAGGACAGAATTGTCTTTAAGAGAGAAGAGAGGAAAGAAGGGCATCCAAAGAGAGGAGAGGACAGAAGGACATGCCTAGAGAAGAGAGGACAGAAGCACATCCAGGGAGATGAGAAAACATTAGAGAATCCAGAAAGAGGAGAGAACAGAAGCCCATCCAGAGAGAGTAGAAGACTGAAGGACATCCAGAGAGAGAAGAGGACTGAATTGCATCCGGAGAGAGAAGACAGAAGGGCATCCAGAGAGAGGAGAGGACAGAATGGCATCCAATGAGAGGAGAGAACAGTAGGGCATCTAGAGAGAAGAGAAGACAAAAGGATATCCAGAGTGAGGAAAAAATTTTTGGGCATCCAGAGAGAGGAGAATACAGAAAGGCATCCAGGGAGAGGAGAGAATAGAATGGTATGCAGAGAGCGGAGAAGACAGAAGAACATCCAGAGAGAGGAGAGAACACAAGGGCATCAAGAGAGAATAGAGGAGAAAAGGCCATGTAGAGAGAGCAGAGAACAGAAGGGTATCCAGAAAGAGGAGAAGACAGAAGGACATCTGGAGATAGGAGAAGAAAGAAGGGAATTTAGAGAGAGGAGAGGACAGAATGGCCTCCAGAGAGAAGAGATAAAAGAAGGGCATCCAGAGAGAGGAGTGGGCCGAAGGTCATCCACAGAAAAGAGAAAAGAAGGTCATACAGAAAGAGGAGAATACAGAAGGGCATCTAGATTGAGGAGAGAACAGAAGGGCATCTAGAGAGAGGAGAGAATAGAAGAGCGTCCAGAGAGCAGAGAAGACAGAAGGGCTTCCAGAGATAGGAGAGAACAGAAGGGCATCTGGAAAGAGGAGAAGAGAGAAGGAATCTAGATGGAGAAGAGGACTGACGAGCATCCTGAGAGAGAAGATGACACAAGAGTATCCAGAGAGAGAAGAGAACAGAAGGTCATCCAGAGAGAGGAGAAGACAGAAGGGAATCCAGAGAGAGGAGAGAACAGAAGAGCATCCAAAAATGAACAGGACACAAGGGCATGCAGAGAGAGGAGAAAACAGAAGGGCATCCACAGAGAGGAGAGAACAGAAGGGCAACCAGAGAAAGGAGAAGACAGAAGGGTATCCAGAGAGAGGAGAGGACAGAAGGACATCCCATGAGAAGAGAGAACAGAAGCGCATCCAGAGAGATGAGAGAACAGGAGAGAATCAAGAAAGCAGAGAGAACAGAAGTAAACCCAGAAAGAGCAGAACTGAAGACATCCAGAGAGAGAAGAGGACAGAAGGGCATCCCGATAGAGGAGAACACAGAAGGGCATCCAGAGAGAGAAGAGGACAGAATGGCATCCAGTGAGAGGAGAAAACCGAAAAGCATCTAGAGAGAGGAGAAGACAGAAGGGTATCCAGAGTGAGGAGAAAATTGTCGGGAATCCAGAGAGAGGAGAAGACAGAAGGGCATCGGGAGAGAGAGAGAACAGAAGGGCAGAGGGAGAGAGGAGAAGACAGAAAGGCATCCAGAGAGAGGAGAGGACAGAAGGACATCCAGAGAGTGGAGAGCATCGAAGAGCATCCAGAGAGATGAGAGAACAGAAGGGCATCCAGAGAGTATAGAGGACAGAAGGACATCTAAAGAGAGGAGAGAACAGAAAGCCATCCAGAGAGAGGAGAAGACAGAAAGTCATCTAGAGAGAGGAGAGAACAGAAGGTCATCCAGTGATAGGAGAGAACAGAATGGCATCCATGGAGAGGAGAAGTCAGAAAAGCTTCCAGAGAGAGGAGACTGAAGAAGGGCATCTAGATGAGGAGAGATCAGTAGGGCATCAAAAGAAAGGAGAATACAGAAGGGCACCAAGAGAGAGGAGAGGACAGAAGGACATCAGGAGAATTACAAGAACAGAAGGGCATCCAGCGAGAGGAGAAAACAGAAGGGCATCCAGAGATAGGAGAGAACAGAAGGGCATCTGGAAAGATGAGAAAAGAGAAGGCATCCAGGTGGAGAAGAGCACAGATGGGCATCCTGAGAAAGAAGAAGACAGAAGGGCATCAAGTAGAGAAGAGAACAGCAGGACATACAGAGAGAGGAGAGGACAAAGGGGCATCTAGTGAGATCAGAGAACAGAAGGGTATCCAGAAAAAGTAGAAGACAGAAGGGCATCTGGAGATAGGAGAAGATAGAAGGGCATCCATAGAGAGGTGAGGACAGAATGGACTCCAGAGTGAAGAGAGAGCAGAAGGGCATCCAGAGAGAGGAGAGGAAAGAAGGGCATCTAGATAGAGGAGAGAACAGAAGGGCATCCAGAACGGGGTCAGAAAAGAAGGGAATCCAGAAAAGGAGAAGACATAAACGAATCCAGAGATAGGAGAGAACAGAAGAGCATTCGGAGAGAGGAGAAGCCGGAAGGGCATCCAGAGAAAGGCGAGGACGGGAGGGCATCCAGAAGAGGAGAGGACAGAAGGTCATTCAGAGATAGGAGAGAACATCGGGCATCCAGAGAAAGGAGAGAACAGAAGGGTATCCAGAGAGAGGAGAGGACAGAAGGGCATCCTGAAAGTGGAGAGAACAGAAGGGCATCTGTAAAACCCAAATGAAAAGGACCTCACAGATCTGTGGAGAACTGCAGACGCACCCCAAATCACTCACGAGAAACACAACTTGATGCAAATCGCAAGAGGTTTACTGGCTAGCCAGGGCTGTCTTTCCTTCAAGCCCGCGCAGGGGCAGCGGAATTCAGCAGCAGAACAAAAGAAGTTTACAGCTTTTAAGGGGGCATCTACAAACCAGGTGGGGATGGAGTTAGGGAAGAGGGAAGGCTGAGAGTGGAGTTAGGGAAGGGGGAAGGAGGGAGAACAGGTCACTAGGTCATGGATACATTTGATCTCAAATTCCTAAGATGCATGGTGTGTCACTTTATAATTGGCTATTTCGAAGTAGTTTCACACTATATATCATGAGCTCCAGTTCAAGGGGGTCAGGCTTATCTCAAACTTTTAGCATCCTGGCACCAACTGTCTCAGGGCTGTTAGTTCAAAGCCCGGCCAAGCTAATCTCGGGCCCATAGCATCCTGACACCATGAATCTTAAGATTTGTTTAGTTAGGGCCATCTGTTCAAATGGTCAGCTAATTTCCTGGGACTGAGGCAACACAGTGTTTGACTTACAGGTTTTTATGTCTTTGCTTTTAAAAGTAGGGTTCAGGGGATCAACTTATGATTTTTCTATCTTTCACATCCAGAGAGAGGAAAGGACAGAAGGGTATCCTGAGAGTGGAGAAAACAGAAGGGTATCCAGAGAGAGGAGAGAACAAAAGGGTATCCAGAGAGAGGAGAGGACAGCAGTGCATCCACGGAGATTACAGAACAGAAGGCCATCAAGGGAGAGCAGAAGACTGAAGGATTTCCAGAGAAAGAAAAGGACAGAAGAGCATCTGGAGAGAGGAAAATACAGAGGGGCATCCAGAGAGAGGAGAGGACAGAAGGGCATCCAGTGAGAGGAGAGAACAGAAGGGAATTCAGAGAGAGGAAAGGAGAGAAGGGCATTCAGAGAGAGGAGAGAACAGAAGGGCATCTGGAAAGATGAAAAGAAAGAAGGAATCTAGATGGAGAAGAGGACAGATGGGCATCCTGAGAGAGGAGAGGACAGAAGGGTATCCAGAGAGAGAAGAGAACAGAAGGTCATCCCGAAAGAGGAGAAGACAGAAGGGAATCCAGAGAGAGAAGACAACAGAAGGGCATACAGAGAGAGAAGAGGACACAAGGGCATCCAGAGAGAGGAGAGAACAGAAGGGCATCCAGAGAGAGGATAGAACAGAAGTGTATCCAGAGAGAGGCGAGGACAAAATGGCATCCAGAGAGAGGAGAGAACAGAAGGGCAACCAGAGAAAGGAGAAGACAGAAGGGCATCCAGAGAGAGGAGAGGACAGAAGGACATCCTGTGAGAAGAGAGAACAGAAGCGCATCGAGAGAGGAGAAGACAGAAACCCATCCACAGAGAGGGGTGAACAGAAGGGCATCCAGAGAGCAAAGAAGACAGAAGGGCATCCAGAGAGAAGAGAGGACAGAAGGGCATCGAGAGAAAGGAGAGTACAAAAGAGCATCCCAAGAGATGAGAGAACAGAGAGGCATCCAGAGAGAATAGAGTAGAGAGAAAGGATAGAAGAGAAGGGCATCCAGTGAGAGGAGAAGAAATAAAGGGAATCCAGAGAGAGGAGAGAACAGAAAGGCATCCAGAGAGAGGAGAGGACAGAAGGACATCCAGAGAGTGGAGAGCACCGAAGGGCATCCAGAGAGATGAGAGAACAGAAGGGCATCCAGAGAGTATAGAGGACAGAAGGACATCTAAAGAGAGGAGAGAACAGAAAGCCATCCAGAGAGAGGAGAAGACAGAAAGTCATCTAGAGAGAGGAGAGAACAGAAGGTCATCCAGTGATAGGAGAGAACAGAATGGCATCCATGGAGAGGAGAAGTCAGAAAAGCTTCCAGAGAGAGGAGAGTGAAGAAGGGCATCTAGATGAGGAGAGATCAGTAGGGCATCAAAAGAAAGGAGAATACAGAAGGGCACCCAGAGAGAGGAGAGGACAGAAGGACATCAAGAGAATTACAAGAACAGAAGGGCATCCAGCGAGAGGAGAAAACAGAAGGGCATCCAGAGATAGGAGAGAACAGAAGGGCATCTGGAAAGATGAGAAAAGAGAAGGCATCCAGGTGGAGAAGAGCACAGATGGGCATCCTGAGAAAGAAGAAGACAGAAGGGCATCAAGTAGAGAAGAGAAGAGCAGGACATACAGAGAGAGGAGAGGACAAAGGGGCATCTAGTGAGATCAGAGAACAGAAGGGTATCCAGAAAAAGTAGAAGACAGAAGGGCATCTGGAGATAGGAGAAGATAGAAGGGCATCCATAGAGAGGTGAGGACAGAATGGACTCCAGAGTGAAGAGAGAGCAGAAGGGCATCCAGAGAGAGGAGAGGAAAGAAGGGCATCTAGATAGAGGAGAGAACAGAAGGGCATCCAGAACGGGGTCAGAAAAGAAGGGAATCCAGAAAAGGAGAAGACATAAACGAATCCAGAGATAGGAGAGAACAGAAGAGCATTCGGAGAGAGGAGAAGCCTGAAGGGCATCCAGAGAAAGGCAAGGACGGGAGGGCATCCAGAAGAGGAGAGGACAGAAGGTCATTCAGAGATAGGAGAGAACATCGGGCATCCAGAGAGAGGAGAGAACAGAAGGGTATCCAGAGAGAGGAGAGGACAGAAGTGCATCCTGAAAGTGGAGAGAACAGAAGGGCATCCAGAGAGAGGAAAGGACAGAAGGGTATCCTGCGAGTGGAGAGAACAGAAGGGTATCCAGAGAGAGGAGAGAACAAAAGGGTATCCAGAGAGAGGAGAGGACAGCAGTGCATCCACGGAGATTACAGAACAGAAGGCCATCAAGGGAGAGCAGAAGACTGAAGGATATCCAGAGAAAGAAAAGGACAGAAGAGCATCTGGAGAGAGGAAAATACAGAGGGGCATCCAGAGAGAGGAGAGGACAGAAGGGCATCCAGTGAGAGGAGAGAACAGAAGGGCATTCAGAGAGAGGAAAGGAGAGAAGGGCATTCAGAGAGAGGAGAGAACAGAAGGGCATCTGGAAAGATGAAAAGAAAGAAGGAATCTAGATGGAGAAGAGGACAGATGGACATCGAGAGAGTAGACTACAGAAACACATCCACAGAAAGGGGAGAACTGAAGGCCATCCAGAGCACAGAAAAGACAGAGGTGCATTCAGGGATAGTAGAGAAGAGAATGGTATCCAGAGAGCAGAGAAGACAGAAGAACATCCAGAGCTAGGAGGAACATAAGGGCATCCAGAGAGGATAGAGGACAGAAGGGCATGTAGAGAGAGTAGACACCAGAAGGGTATCCAGAAATAAGAGGAGACAGAATGGCATTGGGTGATAGTAGAAGACAAAAGGGCTTTCAGAGAGAGGAGTTGACAGAATGGCCTCCAGAGAGAAGAGAGAAAAGAAGGGCATCCAGAGAGAGAAGAGGTCAGAAGGGCATCGAGAGAAAAGAGTAAAGAAGGCCATACAGAGAGAGGAGAAGACAGAAGGGCATCTAGATAGAGAAGAGAACAAAAGTGCATCTAGAGAGAGGAGAGAACAGAAGGGCATCCTGAGAGAGGAGAAGACAAGAGGGAATCCAGAGAGGAGAGAACAGAAGGGCATCCAGGGAGAATAGAGAGTAGAAGGGCATCCTGAGAGAGGAGAAGACAGTAGGGAATCAGGAGAGAGGAGAGAACAGAAGGGCATCCAGAGAGAGGAGAGAGCAGAAGGGCATCCAGAAAGAGGAGAAGACAGAATGGCATCCGGAGAGAGGAGAGATCAGAAGAGCATCGAGAAAGAGGAGAGACCAGAAGGACATCCAGAGAGAGGAGAAGACAGAAGGGAAGCCGAAGAGATGAGAAAACAGAAAGGCATAAGTAGAAAGGAGAAGACAGAAGGTCATCCAGAGAGAAGAGAGTACAGATGGGCATCCAGAGGGAGGAGAAGACAGAAGGTCATCCAGAGAGAGAAGAGGACAGAAGGGCATCCAGAGAGAGGAGAAGACAGAAGGGCATCCAGAGAGAGTAGAGGACAGAATGGCATCCAGTGAGAGGAGAGAACAGAAGGGCATCTAGAGAGAGGAGAAAACAGAAAGGAATCCAAGGTGAGGAGAAAATTGTTGGGCATCCAGAGAGAGAAGAAGACTGAAGGGCTTTGGGAGAGTTGAGAGAACAGAAGGGCATAGGGAGTGAGGAGAAGACAGAAGGGCATCCAGAGACAGGAGAGGACAGAAGGGCATCCAGAGACAGGAGAGGACAGAAGGTCATCCAGAGACAGGAGAGGACAGAAGGGTGTCCAAAAAGATTAGAGAACAGAAGGACATCAAGAGAGAATAGAGGACAGAAGGGCATCTTGAGAGAGGAGAGAAGAGAAGGGCATCCAGAGAGAGGAGAAGACAAAAAGGAAATCTAGAGAAGGAGAGAACAGTAGGGCATACATTGAGAGGAGAAGTAAGAAGGGCATCCAAAGAGAGGAGAGAACAGAAGGGCATCCAGAGAGAGGAGAATACAGAAGATAATCCAAAGAGAGTAGAGAACAGACGGGCACCCAGAGAGAGTTGAGAACAGAAGGGCATCCTGAGACAAGAGAGAACAGACGAGAGTCAAGAAAGAGGGGAGAACAGAAGGGCATCCAGAGAAAAGAGAGAAAAGAAGAGAAACCGGAAAGAAGAGAGGACTTAAGGGCATCCAGAGAGATCAAAAATCAGAAGGGTATTCAGGTTGAGGAGAGAATTGAGTGGCAACCAGAGATAGGAGAAGACAGAAGGGCATCTCGAGAGAGGACAGAACAGAAGGCAATCCAGACTGAGGAAAAGGCAGAGGGGCAGCCGTAGAGAGGAGAGAACAGAAAGGCATCCAGAAAAAGGAGAGAACAGAAGAGTATCCAGAAAAAGGAGAGAACAGAACAGCATTCAGAGAGAGGAGAGAGCAGAAGGGCATCCAGAGAGCAGAGAAGACAGAAGGGAATCCAAAGAGAGGAGAGAACAGTAGGGCATCCTAAAATAGGAGAAGACAGAAGGGCATCCGGAGAGAGGAGAGAACAGAAGCACATCCAGAAAGAGGAGAGAACAGAAGGGCAGCCAGAGAAGGAGAAGACAGAAGCGTATTCAGAGCTAGGAGAGAACAGAAAAGCAAGCAGATAGAGGAGAATCCGAAGGGCAACCAGAATGAGGAGAGGACAGAAGGGTATCTGGAAAGAGAAGAGAACAGAAGGGCATCCAGGGAGAGGAGAGGACAGAAGAGCATCTAGAGTGAGGAGAGAACAGAAGTGACTTTAGAGAGAGGAGAAGACAAAAAGGGAATGCAGAGAGAGGAGAGAACAGAAAGGCATCCAGAGAGAGGAGAAGACAGAAGGGAATCCAAAGAAGGGAGAGAACAGAATGGCATTCAGAGAGAGGAGAAGAAAGAAGGGCATCCAAAGAGAAGACAGAACAGATGGGCATCCAGAGAGTGGAGAAGACAGAAGGGAATCTAGAGTGAGGAGAGAATTGTAGGACATCCAGAGAGAGGAGAAGACAGAAGGCCATTCAGAAAGAGGAGAGAACAGAAGAGCATCTAAGGATAGGAATGGACAGAAGGGCATCCAGTGAGAGGAGAGAACAGAAAGCTATCCAGAAAGAGCAGAATACAGGAGGGCATCTTGAGAGAGGAGAGAACAGAATGGCATTCAGAGAGAGGAGAGAACAGAAGGGCATCCAGAAATTGGAGAAGACAGAATGGCATCTAGAGAGAGTAGAGAATAGAATGGTATCCAGAGAGCATAGAAGACAGAAGGTCATCCAGAGAGAGGAGATGACAGAAGGGTATCCAGGGAGAGGAGAAGACAAAAAGGGAATCCAGAGAGAGGAGTGAACAAATGGGCATCCAGAGAGAGGAGAAGACAAAAGGGCATCCAGTGAGAGGAGAGAGCAGAAAAGCATTCAGAGATAGGAGATGACAGAAAGGCATTCAGAGGGAGGAGAGAACAGAACGCTATTCAGAGAGACTAGAAGACAGAAGGGCATCCGGAGAGAGGAGAGAACAGAAGGGTATCCAGAAGAGGAGGGAACAGAAGGGCATCAAGAGAGAGGAGAAGACAAAAAGGGAATCCAAAGAGAGGAACGAACAGAAGGGCATCCAGAGTGAGGAGAAGACAGAAAGGCATTCAGTGAGAGGAGAGGACAGAAGGGAATCCAGAGGGAGGAGAGAACAGAAGGGCATCCAGAGAGAGAAGAAGACAGAAGGGAATCCAGAGAGAGGATAGAGCAGAAGGGCATCCAGAGAGAGGAGAAGACAGAAGGGCATCCAGAGAGAGGAGAGAATAGAAATGCATCCAGAGAGTAGAGAGCAGAAGGGCATCCTGAGGTACAAGAGGACATAAGGGCATCCAGAGAAGGTGATAACAGAAGAGCATACAAGTGAGGAGAGAACAGTAGTGTATCCAGAGAGATGAGACGAAAAAAGGGCATCCAGAGAGAGGAGAGTACAAAAGGGCATCCAGAGAAAGGAGAAGACAAAAGGGCATCCAGAGAGAGCAGAGGACAGTAGGACATGACGAAAGAAGAGTGAACAGAAGGGCATACAGAGAAATGAGAGAACTATAGAGAATCCAAAAAGAGTAGAGAACAGAAGGGCATCCAGAAAGAGGAGAAAACAGAAGGGTATCCATGTTGAGGAGAGAATTGAATGGCAACCCGAGATAGGAGAACACAGAAGGGCATCCCCAGAGAGGAGAGAACAGAAAGCCATCAAGAGATAGGAAAAGGCAGAAGGGCATCTGAAGAGAGGAGAGAATAAAAGGGCAACCAGAAAAAAGAAGAGAACAGAAGAGCATCAAGAGAGAAGAGAGAACAGAATGGCATTCAGAGAGAGGAGAGAGCAGAAGGGCATCCAGAGAGAGGAAAAGACAGTAGGGCATCTGGAGAGAGGAGAAGACAGAAGGGCATCCAGAGAGAGGAGAGAACAGAAGGGCATCCAGGAAGATGAGAGAACAGAAGAGAATCCAGAAAAAGGAGAGTACAGAAGGCCATCCAGTGAGAGCAGAAGACTGAAGGACATCTAGAGAGAGAAGAGGACCGAAGGGCATGCGGAGAGAGAGAAGACAGAAGGGCATCCAGAGAGGGTAGAGGACAGAATGGCATCCAGTGAGAGGAGAGAACAGAAGGACATCTAGAGAGAGGAGAAGACAGAAAGATATCCAAGGTGAGGAGAAAATTGTTGGTCATCCAGAGAGAGGAGAAGACTAGGAGGGTATCTGGAGAGTCGAGAGAACAGAAGGGCATAGGGAGAGGGGAGAAGACAGAAGGACATCTAGAGACAGGAGAGGACAGAAGGGCATCCAGAGAGAGGAGAGCCCAGAAGGGAATCCAGAGAGATGAAAGAACAGAAGGACATTGAGAGAGAATAGAGGACAGAAGGGCATCTTGAGAGAGGAGAGAAGAGAAGGGCATCTAGAGAGAGGAGAAGACACAAAGGGAATCTAGAGACAGGAGAGAACAGTAAGGTATCCATGGAGAGGAGAATTCAGAAGGGCATCCACAGAGAGGAGAGAACAGAAGAGCATCCAGAGAGTGCAGAACACAGAAGGGAATGCAAAGAGAATAGACAATAGAACGGTATCCAGAGAGCGGAGAAGACAGAAGGGCATCCAGAGATATGACACAACAGAAGAGAATCTAGAGAGAGGAGAGTACAGAAGAGCATCTAGAAAGAGGAGAAGACAGAAGGGCATACAAAGAGAGTAGAGAATAGAATTGTATCCAGAAGCGGAGAAGACAGAAGGGCATCCAGAGAAAGGAGAAGACAGAAGGGCATACAGAGAGAGGAGAAGACTGAAGGACATCCTGAAAGAGAGAATATAATGGCATCCAGAAAAAGGAGAAGACAGAAGGGCTTCCAGCGAGAGGAAAGGACACAAGAACATCCATCCAGAGAGATGAGAGAACAGAAGATCTTCCATATAGAGGAGAGTACAGAAGGGCATGCAGAGAGATAAGAAAATAGAAGATCATCCAGAGAGAGAAGAGAAGAGAAGGGCATCCAGAGATATGACACAACAGAAGAGAATCTAGATAGAGGAGAGTACAGAAGGGCATCCAGAGAGAGGAGATGACAGAAGGGCATCCAGAGAGAAGAGAAGGCAGAAGGGCATCCAGAGTGAGGAGAAGAAAACAGGCATCCATAGAGATAAAAGAACAGAAAAGCATGCATCGAGAGAATATAATAGACGGGCATCCATAGAGATGAGAGGACAGAAAGGAATATAGAGAGAGGAGAAAATAGAAGGGCATGTAGAGAGAGGAGAAGATAGAAGGGCATCAAGAGAGAGGTGAGCAGAGAAGGGTATCCAGAGAGAAGAGAACAGAAGGGCATCTAGAGAGAGGAGAAGACAGAAGGGCACCAAGATAGGAAAGGACAGAAAGGCATCCAGAATGAGGAGAGAGCAGAAAAGCATTCAGAGATAGGAGAGGACAGAAGGGCATCCAGAGGGAGGAGAGAACAGAAAGCTATCCAGGGAGAAGTGATGACAGAAGGGCATCCGTAGAGAGGAGAGAACAGAAGGGCATCCAGAAGAGGAGAGAACCTAAGGGCATCAAGAGAGCGGCGAAGACAAAAAGGGAATCCAGAGAGAGGAAATAACAGAAGGGCATCCAGAGAGAGGAGAAGACATAAGGGCATTCAGAGAGAGGAGAAGACAGAAGGGCATCTGGAAAGAGGAGAGCAGAGAAGGGAATGCAGAGATAGGAGAGAACAGAAGGGCATCCAGAGAGAGGAGAGGACAGAAGGGCATCAAGAGCAAAACGACAACAGAAGGACATCCTGAGAGCGGAGATGACAGAGAGGCATCCAGAGAGAGGAGAGGACAGAAGGGCATCCAGAGAGAGGACAGGACAGAAAGGCATCCAGAGAGGAGAACGGAAGGGCATCCAGAAATAGGAGAGAACAGAAGGGCATCCAGAGAGAGGAGAGGACAGAAGGTCATCCAAAGAGAAGGGAGAACAGATGTGCATCTGAGAGAGGATTGAACAGAAGGGCATCCAGAGAGAAGAGAGAACAGAAAGGCATCCACAGACAGGAGAGGACAGAAGGGCATCCAGAGAGAGCAGAGAACAAAAGTGAATCAAAAGAGAGGAGAAGAAACAAGGGAAGCCAAAGAGAGGAGAGGATAGAAGGACATCTTAAAAGAAGAGAGAACAGAAGGGCTTCCAGAGAGATGAGAGTACAGGAGTGAATCCAGAATGAGGAGAGAACAGAAGTCCATCCAGAGAGAGCAGAAGACTGAAAAACATCCAAAGACATAAGAGGAACGAAGGGCATCCGGAGAGAGGAGAAGACACAAGGGCATCCAGAGAGAGTAGAGGTCAGAATGGCATCCAGTGAGAGGAGGGAACAGAAGGGCATCTAGAGAGAGGAGAAGACAGAAGGGTATCCAGAGTGAGGAGAAAATTGTCGGGCATCCAGATAGAGGAGAAGACTGAAGGGCATCGGGAGAGTCGAGAGAACAGAAGGGCATAGGGAGAGAGGAGAAGACAGAAGGGAATCCAGAGACAGGAGAGGACAGAAGGGCATCCAGAGAGAGAAGAGCACAGAAGGGAATCCAGAGAGACAAGAGAACAGAGGGACATCCAGAGAGAATAGAGGATAGAAAGGCATCTTGAGAGAGGAGAGAAGATAAGGGCATCCAGAGAGAGGACAAGACAAAAAGGGAATCTAGAGAAAGGAGAGAACATTAGGGCATCCATGGAGAGGAGAGGTCAGAAGGGCATCCAGAGAGAGGAGAGGACAAAAGGGCATCTGGAAATAGAAGAGAATAGAAGGGCATTCAGAGAGGAGAGAAAAGAAGAGCATCCAGAGAGAGGAGAGGACAGAAGGGCATCCATAGAGTGGAGAGAACATTAGGGCATCCAGAGAAAGGAGAGAACAGAAGAGCATCTTGAGAGTGGATAGAACAGAAGGGCATCCAGAGAGAGGAGAGTACAGAAGGGCATCCAGAGAAAGGAGAGAACAGAAGTGAATCCAGAGATAGGGGAAGACATAAGGGCATTCAGAGAGAGGAGAAAGCAGAAGGGCATCCAGAGAGAAGAGAAGACAGAAGCGCATACCAGGAGAGGAGAGGCCAGATGGGCATCCAGAGAGATGAGAGAGCAGAAGTGCATCCAGAAAGAGGAGAGGACAGAAGGGCATGCAGAGAGAGGAGAGAACAGAAGGGCATTCAGAAAGAGGAGAGAGTAGAAGGGCATTCCGAGAGAGGAGAAGACAGAAGGGAATCCAAAGAAAGGAGAGAACAGAAGGGTATTCAGAGAGAGGAGGAGAAAGAAGGGCATCTGTAGATAAGAGAGAACAGATGGGCATTCAGAGAGTGGAGAAGACAGAAGGGCATCAAGAAAAAGAGAACAGAATGTCATACTGATAGGGGAGACAACAGAAAAGCATCCCAAGAGAGGAGAAAATAGAAGGGAATCCATAGAGAGGAGAGGACAGAAGGGCATCCAGAGAGGGGAAAGAACAGAAGGGCATATAGAGAGAAGAGAACAGTAGATAATCCAGAAAGAGCAGAAGGCAGAAGGGCATCCTGGAGATGAGAGAATAGAAGGGCATCCAGCGGAAGGAGAACGCAGAAGGGCATCCGGAGAGAGGAGAGGACAGAAGAGCATCCCGAGAGAGTTGAGAACAGAAGGGCATTCACAGAGAAGAGAGAACAGAAGGGCACCCAGAGAGAGGAGAGGACAGAATGGCATCCAGAAAGAGGAGAGCACAGAAGTGCATCCAGAGAGAGGATAGATCAGAAGGGCATCCAAAGAGAGGAGAATCCCAAAGGGCATCCAGAGAGAGGAGAAGACAGAAGGGCATCCAGAGAGAGGAGAGAACAGAAGAGCATCCAGAAAGATGAGAGAACAGAAGGGAATCTGGAGAATGAGAAGACAGAAATGTATCTAAAGAGAGGAGAGAACAGAAGTTCATGCGAAGAGAGGAAAAGTCAGATGGGCATCCAGAAAGAGGAGAGGACAAAAGGGCATCTGGAAATAGAAGAGAACAGAAGGGCATCCACAGATGAGAGAACATAAGTGCATCCAGAGAGAGGAGAGGACAGAAGAGCATCTAGAGTGTAGAGAGAACAAAAGAGCATCCAGAGAGAGGTGAGAACAGAAGGACATCTAGAGAGAGGAGAGAACAGAAGGTCATCCAGGGAGAGGAGAAGACAGAAGGGCATCCAGAGAAAGGAGAGAATAGAAGTGAATCCAGAGATAGGGGAAGACAGAAGGGCATTCAGAGAGAGGAGAAATCAGAAGGGCATCCAGAGAGTGGAGAAGACAGAAGCGCATACCGAGAGAGGAGAGGACAGATGGGCATCCAGAGAGATGAGAGAGCAGAAGGGCATCCAGAAAGAGGAGAGGACAGAAGGGCATGCAGAGAGAGGAGAGTACAGAAGGATATTCAGAAAGAGGAGAGGGCAGAAGGGTATTCAGAGAGAGTTGAAGACAGAAGGGAATCCAAAGTAAGGAGAAAACAGAAGGGCATTCAGAGAGAGGAGAAGAAAGAAGGGCATCCGGAGAGAAGAGAGAACAGATGGGCATCCAGAGAGTATAGAAGACAGAAGGGCATCAAGAAAAAGAGGACAGAATGTCATACTGATAAAGGAGAGAACAGAAGGGCACCCCAAGGGAGGAGAAAACAGAAGGGCAACCATAGATTGTAGAGGACAGAAGAGCATCCAGAGAGAGGAAAGAACAGAAGGGCATATAGAGAGAAGATAACAGTAGAGAATCCAGAAAGAGCAGAAGACAGAAGGGCATACTGGAGATGAGAGAATAGAAGGGCATCAAAGGGGAGGAGAATGCAGAATGGCATATGGGGAGAGAAGAGGAGAGAAGGGCATCCCGAGAGAGTTGAGAACAGAAGGTCATCCTGAGAGAAAGGAGAACAGAAGAGAATCCAGAAAGAGTTGAGAAGAGAAGAACATCCAGAGAGAGCAGAAAACTAAGGACATTCAGAGAAAGAAGAGGATAGAAGGGCATATAGAGAGAGGAGAAGAAAAAGGGTATCCAGGATGAGGAGAGAATTGAAGGGCATCCAGAAAGGAGAAAACAGAAGACCTTCCAGAGAGAGGAGAGAACAGAAGAGCATCCAGAGAGAGGGGAAGAGAGAAGGCATCCAGATGGAGAAGAGGACAGACGAGCATTCAGAGAGAGGAAGGGACAGAAGGGCATCCAGAAAGAAAAGAGAACAAAAGGGCATCCAGAGAGAGGAGAGGACAGAAGGGCATCTAGAGAAAGCAGAAAAAAGAAGGGCATCCAGAAAGAGGAGAAGATAGAAGGGCATCCAGAGTTAGGGCGGACAGAAGAGCATCCAGAGAAAAGAGAACAGAAGGCCATCCAGGGGTAGGAGAAGAAAGAAGGGCATCTGGATAGAGGAGAGAACATAAGTGAATCCAGAGAGAGGGGAAATCAGGAGGGCATTCAGAGAGAGGAGAAGACAAATGGGAATCCAGAGAGAAGAGAGAACAGAAGGGCATCCAGAGTGATGAGAGTACAGGAGAGCATTCATAGAGAGAAGAGAACAGAAAGGCAACCAGAGAGATCAGAGGACAGAAGGGATCCAGAGAAAGGAGAGGACAGAAGGGCATCCAGAGTGAGGAGAGGACAGAAGGGCATCCAGAGAGACGAGAGGACAGAAGGGCTACCTGTGATAGGAGAGGACAGAAGAGAGAGAACCCAGAGATTGGAGAGTACAGAAGGGCATCCAGAGAAAGGAGAGACCAGAAGTGCATCCAGAGAGAAGAGAGACAAAAGGACATCCAGAGAGAGGTGAGCACAGAAGGGCATCCCGAGAGAAGAGAACAGAAGAGCATCCAAAGGGAGGAGAATCCCAAAGGGCATTCAGAGAGAGGAGAAAGTAGAAGGGCATCCAGAGAGAGAAGAAGACAAAAGCGCATACAGGGAGAGGAGAGAACAGAAAGGCATCCAGAGAGAGAAGTAGACAGAAGGGCATCCAGTGAGAAGAGAGAACAGAAGAGCATCCAGAAAGAGGAGAGAACAGAAGGGAATGTGGAGAATGAGAAGACAGAAATGTATCCAAAGAGAGGAGAGAACAGAAGGTCATGCGAAGAGAGAAATAGTCAAAAGGGCACCCAGAGAGAGGAGAGTACAAAAGGGCATCTGGAAATAGAAGAGAACTGAAGGGCATCCAGAGAGGAGAGAACAGAAGGGCATCCAGAGAGAAAAGATGACAGAAGGGCATCCAGAGAGTGGAGAGAACAGAAGGGCATCCAGAGAGAGGAGAGAACATAAAGGCATCCAGAGAGTGGACAGAACAGAAGGGCATCCAGAGAGAGGAGAGTACAGAAGAGCATCTAGAGAGAGGAGAGAACAGAAGGGAATCCAGTGGGAGGAAAGGACAGAAGGACATCCAGAGAAAGGAGACAACAGCAGTGAATCCAGAGATAGGGGAAGACAGAAGGGCATTCAGAGTAGGAGAAAGCAGAAGGGCATCCAGAGAGAGGTGAAGACAGAAGCACATACTGGGAGAGGAGAGGACAGATGGGCAACCAGAGAGATGAGAGTGCAGAAGGGCATCCAGAAAGAGGAGAGGACAGAAGGGCATGCAGAGAGAGGAGAGAACAGAAGGGCATTCAGAAAGAGGAGAGAGCAGAAGGGCATTCAGAGAGGAGAGAAGACAGAAGGGAATCCAAAGAAAGGAGAGAACAGAAGGGTATTCAGAGAGCAGAGGAGAAAGAAGGGCATCTGAAGATAAGAGAGAACAGGTGGGCATCCAGAGAGTGGAGAAGACAGAAGGGCATCAAGAAAAAGATGACAGAATGTCATACTGATAGAGGAGAGAACAGAAGGGCATCCCAAAAGAGGAGAAAACAGATGGGCATCCATAGAGAATAGAGAACAGAAGGGTATCCAGAGAGAGTAAAGAAGAGAAGGGCATATAGAGAGAAGATAACAGTAGAGAATCCAGAAAGAGCAGAAGACAGAAGGGCATACTGGAGATGAGAGAATAGAATGGCATCCAGCGAGAGGAGAACGCAGAATGGCATCCTGGGAGAGGAAAGGACAGAACAGCATCCCGAGAGAGTTGAGAATAGAAGGGCATCAAGAGAGAAGAGAGAACATAAGAGAATCCAGAATGAGGAGAGAAGAGAAGGGCATCCAGAGAGAAGAAGACTAAAGGACATTGAGAGAAAGAAGAGGATGGAAGGGCATATAGAGAGAGGAGAAGACAGAAAGGTAGCCAGGATGAGGAGAGAATTGAAGGGCCTCCAGAAAGAGGAGAAAACAGAAGAGATTCCAGAGAGAGGAGAGAACAGAAGAGCATCCCGAGAGAGGGGAAGAGGGAAGGCATCCAGATGGAGAAGAGGACAGACGGGCATCCAGAGAGAGGAGAGGACAGAAAAGCATCCAGGGAGAAAAGAGAACAAAAGGCTATCCAGAGAGAAGAGAAAACAGAAGAAAATCCAGAAAGAGGAGAGAAGAGAAGGGCATCCAGAGAGAGCAGAAAACTAAACGTCATTTAGAGAAAGAAGAGGATAGAAGGGCATATAGAGAGAGGAGAATGCAGAAGGGTATCCAGGATGAGGAGAGAATTGAAGGGCATCCAGAAAGAGGAGAAAACAGAAGGGCTTGAGAGAGAGGAGAGAACAGAAGAGCATCTGGAGAGAGGGAAAGAGAGAAGTCATCCAGATGGAGAAGTGGACAGACTGGCATCCAGAGAGAGGAGAGGACAGAAGGGCATCCAGGGAGAAAAGAGAATAGAAGGGCATCCAGGGAGAAAAGAGAACAGAAGGGCACCCAGAGAGAGGAGAGGACAGAAGGGCATCTAGAGAAAGCAGAGAAAAGAAGGGCATCCAGAAAGAAGAGAAGAGAGAAGGACATCCAGAGATAGGGCAGACAGAAGAGCATCCAAAGAAAGGAGAACAAAAGACCCTCCAGGGGTAGGTGAAGAAAGAATGGAATCTGGATAGAGGAGAGAACATAAGTGAATCCAGAGAGAGAGGAGAAAACAGCAGGGCATTCAGAGAGAGGAGAAGACAAAAGGGAATCCAGAGAGAGGAGAGAACAGAAGGGCATCCAGAGTGATGAGAGTACAGGAGAGCTTCCATTGAGAGAAGAGAACAGAAACACAACCAGAGAGATTAGAGGACAGAATGGATCCAAAGAGAGGAGAGGACAGAAGGGCATCCAGAGTGAGGAGAGGACAGAAGGGCATCCAGAGAGACGATAGGACAGAAGGGCACCCAGAGAGAGGACAGGACAGATGGGCATCCAGAGCGAGGAGAGACCTGAAGTATGTCGAGAGAGAGAAGAGAGAAGGACATCCAGAGAGAGGTGAGCAGAGAAGGGCATCCAGAGAGAAGAGAACAGAAGGGCATCCAAAGAGAGGAGAATCCCGAAGGGCATTCAGAGAGAGGAGTAGACAGAAGGTCATCCAGAGAGAGCAGAGAACAGAAAGGCAACCAGAGAGATTAGAGGACAGAAGAGATCCAGAGAGAAAAGAGGACAGAAAAACATCCAGAGAGAGGAGAGGACAGAAGGGCATCCAGAGAGAGGAGAGGATAGCAGGACATCCAGAGAGAGGATAGCACAGCAGGACATCCACATAGGTGTGAGCCCAGAAGGGCATCCAGAGAGAAGATAACAGAAGGGCATCCAAAAAGAGGAGAAGACAGAAGGGCATCCAGAGAGAGGAGAGGAAAGAAAAATATCCGGAGAGAGGAGAAGACACAAGATCATCCAAAGAGGAGAGGAAAAAAGGCATCCAGAGAGAGGAGAGAACTGAAGGGCATCCAAAAAGAGGAGAAGACAGAAGGGCATCCAGAGAAAGAAGAGTAAAGAATGGCATCCAGAGAGAGGAGAGAACAGAAGGGCATCCAGGGAGAGAAGTGAACAGAAGGCATCCAGAGAGAGGAGAGAACAGAAGGGCACCTATAGAGATCAGAGAATAAAGGGGCATCCAGAAAGAGGAGAAGACAGAAGGGCATCAGTAGAGAGGAGAGAACA
The DNA here is from genome assembly GCF_011762505.2 of Arvicanthis niloticus. Classification (NCBI taxonomy): domain Eukaryota; kingdom Metazoa; phylum Chordata; class Mammalia; order Rodentia; family Muridae; genus Arvicanthis; species Arvicanthis niloticus. The sequence continues at coordinate 80,769,092 of NC_047668.1, read as the reverse complement.
GAATGGCACCCAGATAGAAGGGAGGACAGAATGGCATCTACAGAGTGGGTAGAACAGAAGAGCATCGAGAGAGAGGAGAGAACAGAATGGCATCCAAATAGAGGAGAGGACAGAAGGGGATCCAGAGAGGGGAGAGAACAGAATGGTATCCGGAGAGAGGAGAGAACTGAAAGGCATCCAGAGAGAGGAGAGAAAAGAAGGGCATTCAGAGAGAGGAGAGAGCAGAAGTGCATTCAGAGAGAGGAGAAGACAGAAGGGAATCCAAAGAAAAAAGAGAACAGAAGCGCATTCAGAGAGAGGAGAATAAAGAAGGGCATCCGTAGAGAAGAGAGAACCTATGGGCAGCCAGAGAGTGGAGAAGACAGAAAGGCATCAAGAAAAAAAGGACAGAATGTCATACTATATGAGGAGAGAACAGAAGGGCATCCCAAGAGAGGAAAGTACAGAAGGGCATATAGAGAGAGTTGAGAGAAGAGAACAGTAGAGAATCCAGAAAGAGCAGAAGATAGAAGGGCATAGTGGAGATGAGAGAATAGAAAGGCATCCAGCTTGAGGAGAACACAGAAAGGCATCCGGATAGAGGAGAGCACAGAAGGGCATCCTGAGAGAGTTGAGAACAGAAGGGCATCCAGAGAGAAGAGAGAACAGAAGAAAATCCAGAAAGAGGAGAGAAGAGAAGGGCATCCAGAGAGAGCAGAAGACTAAAGGACATTTACCGAAAGAAGACGATAAAAGGGCATATAGAGAGAGGAGGACACAGAAGGGTATCCAGGATGAGGAGAGACTTAAAGGGCATCCAGAAAGAGTAGAAAACAGAAGGGCTTCCAGAGAGAGGAGAGAACAGAAGAGCATCTGGAAAGAGGGGACGAGAGAAGGCATCCAGATGGAGAAGAGGACAGATGGGCATCCAGAGAGAGGAGAGGACAGAAGGGCATCCAGAGAGAAAAAATACAGAAGGGCATCCAGAGAGAGGAGAGGACAGAAGGGCATCTAGAGAAAGCAGAGGCAAGAAGGGCATTAAGAAAGAAGAGAAGATAGAATGGCATCCGGAGATAGGGCGGACAGAAGGACATCCACAGAAAAAAGAACAGAAGGCCATCCAGAGGGAGGAGAAGACAGAAGGCCATCTGCATAGAGGAGAGAACAGAAGGGCAACTAGAGAGACGAGAGAACAGAAGGGCATTCAGAGAGAGGAGCAAACAGAATTGAATCCAGAGAGAGGAGAAGACAGAACGGCATTCAGAGAGAGGAGAGAGCAGAAGGGCATCCAGAGAAAGGAGAAGACAGAAGGGAATGCAAAGAGAGAAGAGAACAGAAGGGCATCCAGAGAGAGGAGAAGACAGAAGGTCATATAGAGAGAGGAGAGGACAGATGATCATCCATAGAGAGGAGAGAGCAGAAGGGCATCCAGAAAGTGGAGAGGACAGAAGGGCATCCAGAGAGAGGAGAGGACAGAAGGGCATCTAGAGTGAGGAGAGAACAGAAGTGACTTTAGAGAGAGGAGAAGACAAAAAGAGAATGCAGAGAGAGGAGAGAACAGAAGGGCATCCAGAGAGAGGAGAAGACAGAAGGGAATCCAAAGACAGGAGAGAACAGAAGGGCATTCAGAGAGAGGAGAAGAAAGAAGGGCATCCAAAGAGAAGAGAGAACAGATGGGCATCCAGAGAGTGGAGAAGACAGAAGGGAATCCAAAGAGAGGAGAAAACACAAGGGCATCAATGGAGAGGAGAATACAGAAGGGCATCTAGAGAGAGGAGAGAACAGAAGGGCATCCAGGGAGAGGAGAGTTTAGAAGGGCAACCAGAGAGAGGAAAGAACAGAAATCCATCCAGAGTGAGGAGAAGGCAGAAGGGCATCCGTAGAGAGGAGAGAACACAAGGGCATCCAGAAAAAAGAGAGAACAGAAGGGAATCCAGAGTGAGGAGTGAACAGAAGGGCATTCAGAGAGAGGCGAGAGCAGAAGGGCATCCAGAGAGAGGAGAAGACAGAAGGGCATCCAAAGAGAGGAGAGTAAAGAAGGGCATCCAGAGAGAGGAGAAGATAGAAGGGCATCCGGTGAGAGGATAGAACAGAAGCGCATCCAGAAAGAGGAGAGAACACAAGGTAATCCAGAGAAGGAGAAGACAGAAGGTTATCCAAAGAGAGGAGAGAACAGAAGGGCATGCGAAGAGAGGAGAAGTCAGAAGGGCATTCAGAGAGAGGAGAGGACATAAGGGCATTTGAAAATAGAAGAGAACATAAGGGCATCCAGGAAGAGGAGAGAACAGAAGGGCATCTAGAGAGAAGGAGAGAACAGAACGGCATCCAGAGAGAGGAGAGGACAGATGGCATCTAGAGAAAGGAGAGAACAGAAGTGAATCCAGAGAGAGGGGAAGACAGAAGGGCATTCAGAGAGAGGAGAGAGCAGAAGGGCATCCAGAGAGAGGAGAAGACAGAAGCGCATACAGGGAGAGGAGAGGACAGATGGGCATCCAGAGAAAGGAGAGAGCAGAAGGGCATCCAGAGTGAGAAGAAGGCAATAGGGCATCCGGGAGAGGAGAAAACAGAGGGGCATCAAGAAAAAGGAGAGAACAGAAGGGCATCCAGAGAGAGGAGAGAACAGAAGAACATTCAGAGAGAGGAGAGAGCAGAAGGGCATACAGAGAGAGTAGAAGACCAAAGGGAATCCAAAGAAAGGAGAGAACAGAAGGGCATTCAGTGAGGAGAAGAAAGAAGGGCATCTGGAGAGAAGAGAGAACAGATGGGCATCCAGAGAGTGGAGAAGACAAAAGGGCATCAAGAAAAAGAGGACAGAATGACATACTGAGAGAGGAGAGAACAGAAGGCATACCGAGAGAGGAGAAGACAGTAGGGCATCCATAGAGAGGAGAGGACAGAAGGGCATCTGGAGAGAGGAAAGAACAGAAGGGCATCTAGATAGAAGAGAACAGTAGAGAATCCAGAAAGTACAGAGGACAGAGGGGCATCAAGGAGAGGAGAGAATAGAAGGTCATCCATCGAGAGGAGAAGGCAGAAGGGCTTCCAGAGAGAGGAGAGAACAGAAGGGCATCCGTAAAGGGAGAAGAGAGAAGGCATCCACATGTAGAAGATAACAGATGGGCATCCAGAGAGAGGAGAGGACAGAAGGGCATCCAGGGAGAGAAGAGAACAGAAGGGCATTCAGAAAGAGGAGAGGACAAAAGGACATCTAGAGAAAGCAGAGAACAGAAGAGCATCCAGAAAGAGGAGAAGACAGAAGGGCATCCAGAGATAGGGAGGACAGAAGGGCACCCACAGAATAGAGAACCGAAAGGTATCCAGAGGGTGGAGAAGACAGATGGGCATCTGGATAGAGGAGAGAACAGAAGGGTAACTAGAGAGAGGAGAGAACAGAAGGGCATTCAGAGAAAGGAGAGAACTGAAGTGAATCCAGAGAGAGGAGAAGACAGAAGGGCATTCAGAGAGAGGAGAGAGCAGAAAGGCATCCAGAGAGAGGAGAAAACAGAACAAAATCCAAAGAGAGGAGAGAACAGAAGGGCATACAGAGAGAGGAGAATACAGAAGGAAATCCAAAGAGAGGAGAGGACAGACAGGCACCCCGAGAGACTTGAGAACTGGAAAGGCATCCAGAGAGAAGAGAGAACAGACGAGAATCCAGAAAGAGGAGAGGACAGAAGGGCATCCAGAAAGAGGAGAAGACAGAAGGGATATCCAGTTTGAGGAGAGAATAGAATGGCAACCCGAGATAGGAGAAGACAGAAGGGCATCCCGAGAGAAGAGAGAACAGAAAGCCATCCAGAGTGAGGAAAAGGCAGAAGGGCATCTGGAGAGAGGAGAGACTAGAAAGGTATCCAGAAAAAGGAGAAAACAGAAGTGAATCCAGAGAGAGGAGAGAACAGAACAGCATTCAGAGAGAGGAGAGAGCAGAAAAGTATCCAGAGAGAGGAGGAGACAGAAGAGCATCTAGAGAGAGGAGAGAACAGAAGGCCATCCAGTGAGAGCAGAAGACTGAAGGACATCCAGAGAGAGAAGAGGACAGAAGGGCATCTGGAGATAGAAAAAGACAGAAGGGCATCCATAGAGAGGAGCGGACAGAGGGCATCCAGTGATAGGAGAGAATAGAAGGGCATCCAGAGAGAGCAGAAGACAGAAGGGAATCTAGAGTGAGGAGAGAATTGTAGGACATCCAGAGAGAGGAGAAGACAGAAGGCCATTCAGAAAGAGGAGAGAGCAGAAGGGCATCTAGGGATAGGAATGGACAGAAGAGCATCCAGTGAGAGGAGAGAACAGAAAGCCATCCAGAAAGAGGAAAAGACAGGAGGGCATCTAGAGAGAGGAGAGTACAGAATGGCATCCAGAGAGAGGAGAGAACAGAAGGGCAACCAGAGATTGGAGAAGACAGAAGGGCATCCAGAGAGAGTAGAGAATAGAGCAGTATCCTGAGAGCAGAGAAGACAGAAGGGCATCTAGATAGAGGAGATGACAGAAGGGCATCCAGAGAGAGGAGAAGACAAAAAGGGAATCCACAGAGAGGAGAGAACAGAAGGGCATCCAGAGAGAGAGAGAAGACAGAAGGCATCCAGAGAGAGGAGAAGACAGAAGGGCATCCAGAGAGAGGAGAGAATAAAAAAGCATCTAGAGAGGAGAGAGCAGAAGGGCATCCAGAGAGAGGAGAAGACAGAAGGGCATTCAGAAAGAGGAGAGGTTTGAAGGGCATCCAGAGGGAGGAAAGAACAGAAGGGCATCCAGAGAGAGGAGAAGACAGAAGGAAATGCAGAGAGAGGATAGAGCAGAAAGGCAACCAGAGAGAGGAGAAGACAGAAGGGAATCCGAAGAGAGGAGAGAATAGAAATGAATCCAGTGAGGAGAGAGCAGAAGGGCATCCAGAGAGAGGAGAAGACAGAAGTGCATTCGGAGAGAGGAGAAAACAGAAGGGCATCCAGAAAGAGGAGAGAACAGAAGGGCATCTAGAGAGAGGAGAAGACAGAAGGGAATCCAGAGAGAGGAGAGAACAGAAGGCGATTCGGAGAGAGGAGAAGACAGAAGAGTATCCAGAGAGAGGAGAGAATAAAAGGGCATCCAGAGAGTGGAGAAGACAGAAGGGCATCCAGAGATACAAGAGGACACAAGGGTATCCAGAAAAAGGTGAGAACAGAATAGCATAAAAGAGAGGATAGAACCGTTGGGTATCCAGAGAGATGAGACAAAAAAAAGGGCATCCAGAGAGAGGAGAGTACAAAAAAGCATCCAGAGAAAGGAGAAGACAGAAGGGCATTCAGAGAAAGGAGAGGAGAGTAGGACATCATGAAAGAAGAGAGAGTAGAAGGGCATACAGAGAGATGAGAGAACAGTAGAGAGTCCAAAAAGAGTAAAGAACAGAAGGGCATCCAGAAAGAGGAGAAGACAGAATGGTATCCACGTTGAGGAGAGAATTGAATGGCAACCCGAGATAGGAGAAGACAGAAGGGCATCCCGAGAGATGAGAGAACAGAAAGCCATCCAGAGTGAGGAAAAGACAGAAGGGCATCTGGAGAGAGGAGAGTATAGAAGGGCATCCAGAAAAAGAAGAGAACCGAAGAGCATCAAGAGAAAAGAGAGAACAGAATGGCATTTAGAGAGAGGAGAGAGCAGAAGGGCATCCAGTGCGAGGAGAGAACTGAAGAGCATCTAGAGAGAAGAGAAGACAGAAAGGTATCCAAGGTGAGGAGAATATTGTCGGGCATCCAGAGAGAGGAGAAGACTGAAGGGCATAGAAACTGTCGAGAGAACAGAAGGTCATAGGGAGAGAAGAGAAGACAGAAGGGCATCCAGAGACAGGAGAGGACAGGAGGGCATCCAGAGAGAGGAGAGCACAGAAGGGAGTCCAGGGAGATGAGAGAACAGAAAGACATAAAGAGAGAATAGAGGACAGAAGGGCATCTTGAGAGAGGAGAGAAGACAAGGGCATCCAGAGAGAGGAGAAGACAAAAAGGGAATCTAGATAGAGGAGAGAACAGTAGGGCATCCATGGAGAGGAGAGGTCAGAAGGGCATCTACAAAGAGGAGAGAATAGAAGTGCATCCAGAGAGTAAAGAAGACAGAAGGGCATACAAAGAGAGTAGAGAATAGAACTGTATCCAGAGAGAGGAGAAGATAGAAGAGCATCCAGAGAAAGGAGAAAACAGAAAGGCATCCAGAGAAAGGAGAAGACGGAAGGGCATCCAGATAGAGGAGAGGACAGAAGGACATCCCGAGAAAAGAGAGAATAGAAGGGCATCCAGAGAGGAGAATACAGAAGGCGAGAGGAAAGGACACAAGAACATCCAGAGAGATGAGATAACAGAAGATCTTCCATATAGAGGTGAGAACAAAGCGCATGCAGAGAGATAAGCAAACAGAAGATCATCCAGAAAGAGAAGAGAATAGCATCCAGAGATATGACACTACAGAAGAGAATCTATCGAGAAGAGAGAACTGAAGGGCATCCAGAGAGAGGAGAAAGCAGAAGGGCATTATGGGAGAAAGAGAACAGAAGGGCATCCTGAGAGAGGAGAGGACAGAAGGGCATCTAGAGGAAGCAGAGAAAAGAAGGGCATCCAGAAAGAGGAGAAGATGGAAGGGGAACCAGAGATAGGGCAGACAGAAGGGCATCCACAGAAAAGAGAACAGAAGGCCATCCAGGGGGAAAAGAAGAAAGAAGGGAATCTGGATAGAGGAGAGAACAGAAGTGAATCCAGAGAGAGGGGAAGACAGGAGGGCATTCATAGAGAGGAGAAGACAATAGGGAATCCAGAGAGAGTTGAGAACAGAAGGGCATCCAGAGTGATGAGAGTACAAGAGAGAATCCATAGAGAGAAGAGAACAGACAGGCAACCAGAGAGATTAGAGGACAGAAGGGATCCAGAGAGAGGAGAGGACAGAAGAGCATCCAAAGAGAGGAGAGGACAAAAGGGCATCCAGATAGACGAGAGGACAGAAGGGCACCCAGTGAGAGGAGAGGACAGAAGGGCATCCAGAGAGAAGAGAGACCAGAAGTGCATCCAGAGAGAGGAGAAGACAAAAGGACATCAAGAGAGAGGTGAGCACAGAAGGGCATCCAGAGAGCAGAGAACAGAAGGGCATCCAAAGAGAGGAGAATCCCAAAGAGCATTCAGAAAAAGGAGAGAACAGAAAGGCAACCAGAGAGATTAGAGGACAGAAGGGATCCAGAGAGAGGAGAGGACAGAATAATATCCAGAGAGAGGAGAGGACAGAAGGGCATCCAGAGAGAGGAGATAAGAGAAGTGCATCCAGAGAGAGGAGAAGACAAAAGGGCATCCAGAGAGAGGAGAGGGAAGAAGGGCATCCAGAGAGAGGAGACATCAGAAGGGCATCCAGAGAGAGGAGAATATAGAAGGGCATCAGAGGAGAGGAGAGAACAGAAGTGCATCCAGAAAGAGGAAAGAACAAAAGGCATCTATAGAGAGGAGAGGAAAGATCGAATCCAGAGACAAGAGAGAATAGAAGCACATCCAGAACGAGGAGAGAACAGAAGGGAATCGGGAGAACTAGGAGACAGAAATGTATCCAAAGAGAGGAGAGAACAGAAAGTCATGTGAAGAGAGGAAAAGACAGAAGGGCATCCAGAGAGAGGAGCAGACAAAAGGGCATCTGGAAATAGAAGAGAACAGAATGACATCCAGAGAGGAGAGAAGAGAAGCGCATCCAGAGAGAGGAGAGAACAGAAGGGCATCCAGAGAGAGGAGAGAACAGAAGGGCATCCAGAGAGAGGAGAGAACAGAAGGGCATCTAGAGACAGGAGAGAACAGAAGGGCATCCAGAGCGAGGAGAGGATTGAATGGCATTCAGAGAAAGGACAGAACAGAAGTGAATCTAGAGATAGAGGAAGACAGAAGGGAATCCAAAAAAGGAGATAACAGAAGGGCATTCAAAGAGGGGAGAGGACAGAAGGGCATCCAGACAGTGGAGAGAACAGAAGGGCATCCAGAGAAAGGAGAGAAAAGAAATGAATCCAGAGAGAGGAGAGGACAGATGTGCATCCAGAGAGATGAGAGAGCAGAAGGGCATCCAGAAAGAAGAGAGGAAAGAAGGACATGCAGAAAGAGGAGAGTACAGAAGGGCATTCAGAAAGAGGAGAGAGCAGAAGGGCATTCAGAGAGAGGAGAAGACAGAAGGGAATCCAAAGAAAGGCGAGAACAGAAGGGCAATCAGAGAGACGAGAAGAAAGAAGGTCATCAGGAGAGAAGAGAGAATAGATGGGCATCCAGAGAGTGGAGAAGACAGAAGGGCATCAAGAAAAAGAGGACAGAATGTCATACTGATAAAGGAGAGTACAGAAGAGCATCCCAAGAGAGGAGAAAACAGAAGGGAATCCATGGAGAGTAGAGGACAGAAGGGCATCTGAAGAGGGGTAAGAACAGAAGGGCATATAGAGAGAAGAGAACAGTAGAGAATCCAGAAAGAGCAGAAGGCAGAAGGACATCCTGGAGATGAGAGAATAGAAGGGCATCCAGTGGGAGGAGAACACAGAAGGTCATCTGGAGACAGGAGAGGACAGAAGGGCATCCCGTGAAAGTTGAGAACAGAAGGGCATCCAGAGAGAAGAGAGAATAGAAAAGAATCCAGAAAGAGGAGAGAAGAGAAGGGCATCTAGAGAGAGCAGAAAACTAAAGGACATTTAGAGAAAGAAGAGGATAGAAGGGCATATAGAGAGAGGAGAATACAGAAGGGTATCGAGGATCAGGAGAGAATTGAAGGGCATCCAGAAAGAGGAGAGGACAGAAGGGTATCCAGAGAAAGGAGAGGACAGAAGGGCATCCAGAGAGAGGAGAGTACAGAAGGGATCCAGAGAGAGGAGAGAACAGAAAGCCATCCAGAGAGAGCAGAGGACAGAAGGGCATCCAGAGAAAGGAGAAGACAGAAGGGCATCTGAAGAGAAAGGAAGAGAGAAGGCATCCAGATGAAGAAGAGGACAGATGGGCATCCATAGAGAGGAGAGGACAGAAGGGCATCCAGGGAGAAAACAGAACAGAAGGGCATCCAGAGAGAATACAGGACAGAAGGGCATCTAGAGAAAGCAGAGGAAAGAAGGGCATCCAGAAACAGGAGAAGATAGAAGGGCATCCAGAGATAGGGCGGACAGAAGGGCATCCACAGAAAAGAGAACAGAAGGCCATCCAGAGGGAGGAGAAGACAGAAGGGCATGTTGATAGAGTGGAGAACAGAAGGGCAAGTAGAGAGAGAAGAGAACAGAAGGGCATTCAGAGAGAGGAGAGAACAGATGTGACTAGAGAGAGAGGAAAAGACAGAAGGGCATTCAGAGAGAGAAGATAGCAGAAGGGCATCCAGTGAAAGGAGAAGACAGAAGGGAATGTAAAGAGAGGAGAGACTAGAAGGGCATCCAGAGAGAGGAGACAGCAGAAGGCCGTCCAGAAAGAGGAGAGAACAGAAGGCCATCTGGAGACAGGAAAGAACAGAAGAGCATCTAGATAGAAGAGAACAGTAGAGAATCCAAAGAGATAAGAGGACAGAAGGGCATCCAGGAGAGGAGAGAATAGAATGGCATCCAGCGTGAGGAGAAGTCAGAAGGGAATCCTGAAGAGGAGAGAATATAAGGGTATCCAGTGAGAAAAGAAGGCAGAAGGGCATCTGGAGAGAAGAGAAGACAGAAGTGTATCCAGGATTAGGAGAGAATTGAAGGGCATCCAGAAAGAGGAGAAGACAGAAGGGCATTCCGAGAGAGGACAGGACAGAAAGCCATCCAGAGTGAGGAAAAGGCAGAGGGGCATCCATAGAGAGGAGAGACTAGAAGAGCATCCAGAGAAAAGAGAGAACAGAAGAGAATCCAGAAAGAGGAGAGGACAGAAGGGCATCCCCAGAAAGGACAGAATAGAAAGCCATCCAGAGTGAAGAAAAGGCAGAGTGGCATTCGTAGAGAGGAGAGAACAGAGGGGCATCCAGAAAACGGAGAGAACAGAGAGAACAGAAGAGCATCCAAAGAGAGGAGAGATCCGCACGGCATTCAGAGAGCGGAGAGAGCAGAAGAAAATTCAGAGAGAGGAGAAGACAGAAGGGCATCCAGGGAGAGGATAGAAAAGAAGGGCATCCAGAGAGAGGAGAAGACAGAAGTGTATTCAGAGCTAGTAGAGAACAGAAGGGTAAGCAGAGAGAGGAGAAATCCGAAGGGCAACCAGAGTGAGGAGAGGACAGAAGGGCATCTAGAAAGAGAAGAGAACAGAAGGGCATCCAGGGAGAGGAGAGATCAGAAGGGCATCCAGAGAGAAGAGAGGACAGAAGGGCATCCAGAGAGTAGAGAGAACAGAACGGCATTCAGGGAGAGGAGAGAGCAGAAGGGCATTCATAGAGAGGAGAAGACAGAAGGGAATCCAAAGAAAAGAGAGATCAGAAGGGCATTCAGAGAGAGAAAAAGAAAGAAGGGTATCTGGAGAGAAGAGATAAGAGATGGGCATCCAGAGAGTGAAGAAGACAGAAGGGCATCAAGAAAAAAGGAAATAATGTCATACTGAGAGAGGAGAGAACAGAAGGCCATCCCAATAGAGGAGAAAACAGAAGGGGAACCATAGAGAGGAGAGGACAGAAGGGTATCCAGAGAGAGGAAAGAACAGAAGTGCATATACAGAAAAGAGAACAGTAGAGAATTCAGAAAAAGCAGAAGACAGAAGGGCATACTGGAGATGAGAGAATAGAAGGTCATCCAGCGGTAGTAGAATTCAGAAAGGCATCTGGAGAGAGGAGAGGACAGAAGGGCATCCCGAGAGAGTTGAGAACAATAGGGCCTCCAGAGAGAAGAGAGAACAGAAAAGAATACAGAAAGAGGAGAGAGAAGAAGGTCATCCAGAGAGAGTAGAAGACTAAAAGGCATTTAGAGAAAGGAGAGGATAGAAGGGCATATAGAGAGAGAAGAAGACAGAAGGTTATCCAGGATGAGGAGAGAATTGAAGAGCATCCAGAAAGAGTAGAAAACAGAAGGGCTTCCAGAGAGAGGAGAGAATAGAAAAGCATCCAGAAAGAGGGGAAGAGAGAAGGCATCCACATGGAGAAGAGGACAGACGGGCATACAAAGAGAGGATGGGACAGAAGGGCATCAAGAGAGAAAAAAGAACAGAAGGCTATCCAGAGAGAGGAGAGGACAGAAGGGCATCTAGAGAAAGCAGAGGAAAGAAGGGCATCCAGAAAGAGGAGAAGATAGAAGGGCATCCAGAGATAGAGCGGATAGAAGGGCATCCACAGAAAACAGAACAGAAGGCTATCCAGAGGGAGGAGAAAACAAAAGGGCATCTGGATAGTGGAGAGAACAGAAGGGCAACTAGAGAGAGGAGAAAACAGAAGGGCATTCAGAGAGAGGAGAGAATAGAAGTGAATCCAGAGAGAGGAGAAGACAGAACGGCATTCAGAGAGAGGAGAGAGCAGAAGGGTATCCAGAGAAAGGAGAAGACAGAAGTGAATGCAAAGAGAGGAGAGAAAAGAAGGGCATCCAGAGAGAGGAGAAGACAGAAGGTCATATAGAGAGAGGAGAGGACAGATGGGCATCTATAGAGAGGAGAGAGCAGAAGGGCATCCAGAAAGTGGAGAGGATAGAAGGGCATCCCGAGAGAGTAGAGGACAGAAGGGCATCTAGAATGAGGAGAGAACAGAAGTGACTTTAGAGAGAGAAGACAAAAAGGAATGCAGAGAGAGGAGAGAACAGAAGGGCATCCAGAGAGAGGAGAATACAGAAGGGAATCCAAAGACAGGAGAGAACAGAAGGGCATTAAGAGAGAGGAGAAGAAAGAAGGGCATCCAAAGAGAAGAGAGAACAGATGGAAATCCAGAGAGTGGAGAAGATAGAAGGGAATCCAAAGAGAGGAGAAAACAGAAGGGCATCAATGGAGAGTGAATATAGAAGGGCATCTAGAGAAAGGAGAGAACAGAAGGGCATCCATGGAGAGGAGAGTTTAGAAGGGCAACCAGAGAAAGAAAAGAACAGAAAGCCATTCAGAGTGAGAAGAAGGCAGAAGGGCATCCATATAAAGGAGAGAACACAAGGGCATCCAGAAAAAAAAGAGAGAACAGAAAGGAATCCAGAGTGAGGTGTGAACAGAATGGGATTCAGAGAGAGCAAAGGCAGAAGGGCATCCAGAGAGAGGAGAAGACAGAAGGGTATCCAGGTTGAGGAGAGAATTGAATGGCAACCCGAGATAGGAGAAGACAGATGGGCATCCCAAGAGAAGAGAGAACAGAAAGCCATCCAGAGTGAGGGAAAGGCAGAAGGGCATCCGAAGAGAGGGAAAATAGAAGGGCATCCAGAAAAAGGAGAGAACAGAATAGCATCCAGAGAGATGAGAGAACAGAAAGGCATTCAGTTAGAGGGGAGAGCAGAAGGGCATCCAGAGAGAGCAGAAGACATAAGGGCATCTGGAGAGAGAAAAAGACAAAAGGGCATCCATAGAGAGGAGAGGACAGAGGGCATTCAGTGATAGAACGGAACAGAAGGGCATCCAGGGAGAGCAGAAGACAGAAGGGAATCGAGAGTGAGGAGAAAATTGTAGGGAATCCAGAGAGAGGAGGAGACAGAAGGCAATCCAGAAAGAGGAGAGAGCAGAAGGGCATCTAGTGATAGGAATGGACAGAAGGACATCCATTGAGAGGAGAGAACAGAAAGCCATCCAGAAAGAGGAGAAGACAGGAGGGCATCTAGAGAGAAGAGAACACAATGGCATCCAGAGAGAGAGAGAGAACAGAAGGGCATACGTAGACAGTTGAGGACAGAATGGCATCCAGAAAGAGAAGAGAACAGAACGTTTTTCAGAAAGAGGAGAAGACAGAAGGGCATCCAGAGGGAGGAGAGAACAGAAAGGCATCAAGAAGAGGAGAGAATAGAAGGGCATCAAGAAGAGGAGAGAATAGAAGGGCATCAAGAGAGAGGAGAAGACAAAAAGGGAAGCCAAACAGAGGAAAGAACAGAAGGGCATTTAAAGAGAGGAGAAGACAGAAGAGCATTCAGAAAATGGAGAGGACAGAAGGGCAGCTGAAATGAGGAAAGAGCAGAAGGGCATACAGAGATAGGAGAGGACAGAAAAACATCCAGAGGGAGGAGAGAACAGAAAGCTATCCAGAGAGAGGAGAAGACAGAAGGGAATCCAGAGAGAGGAGAGAACAGAAGGGCAACCAGAGAGAGGAGAGAGCAGAAGGGCATCCAGATAGGAGAAGAGAAAATGGCATCCAGAGAGAGGAGAAAATAGAAATGCATCCAGAGAGGAGAGAGCAGAAGGGCATCCAGAGAGAGGAGAAGACAGAAGGGCATTTGGAGAGAGGAGAAAATAGAAGGGCATCCAGAAAGAGGAAAGAACAGAAGGGCATCCAGAGAGAGGTGAAGAGAGAAGGGAATACAGAGAGAGGAGAGAACAGAAGGGCATTCGAGGAGAGGAGAAGAAAGAAGGGCATCCGGAGAGAGGAGAGAATAAAAGGGCATCCAAAGAGTGGAGAAGGCAGAAGGGCATCCAGAGAGACAAGAGGACACAAGGCCATCAAGAAAGAGGTGAGAACAAAAGAGCATACAAGAGAGGAGAGAACAGTAGGGTATCCAGAGAGATGAGAGGAAAAAAGGGCATCTAGAGAGAGGAGAGTAAAAAAGGACATCCAGAGAAAGGAGAAGACAGAAGGGCATCCAGAGAGAGGAGAGGACAGAAGGACCTCACGAAAGAAGAGAGAACAGAAGGGCATACAAAGAGATGAGAGAACAAGAGAGAATCCAGAAAGATTAGAGACTGGAAGGGCATCCAGAAAGAGGAGAAGACAGAAGGGACTCCAGGTTGAGGAGATAATTGAATGGCAACCAGAGATAGGAGAAGACAAAAGAGTATCCCGAGAGTGGAGAGAACAGAAAGCCATCCAGAGTGAGGAAAAGGCAGAAGGGCATCCAGAGAGAGGAGAGAATAGAAGGGCATCCATAAAAAAGAAGAGAACAGAAGAGCATCAAGAGAGAGGAGAGAACAGAATGGCATTCAGAGAGAGGAGAGAGCAGAAGGGAATCCAGAGAGAGGAGAATACAGAAGGGCATCCAGATAGAGGAGAGAAAAGAAGGGCATCCTGAAAGATGAGAGAACAGAAGGACATCCAGAGTGAATAGAGGACAGAAGGGCATCTTGAGAGAGGAGAGAACAGAAGGCCATCCAGTGAGAGCAGAAGACTGAAGGACATCCAGAGAGAGTAGTGGACCGAAGGGCATCCAGAGATAGCAGAGGACAGAATGGCATCCAGTTAGAGGAGAGAACAGAAGGGCATAGGGAGAGAGTAGAAGGCAGATGGGCATCCAGAGACAGGAGAGGACAGAATGGCATCCAGAAAGAGGTGAGCACAGAAGGGAATCCAGAGAGACGAGAGAACAGAAAGACATCCAGAGAGAATAGAGTAGAGAAGGGCATCTTGAGAGAGGAGAGAAGAGAAGGGCATCCAGAAAGAGGAGAAGACAAAAAGGGAATCTAGAGAGAGGAGAGAAAATTAGGGCATCCATGGAGAAGAGAGGTCAGAAGGGCATCCATAGAGAGGAGAGAACAGAAGGGCATCCAGAGAGCTGAGAGAACAGAAGGGCATCCAGAAAGAGAAGAGGACACAAGGGCATCCAGAGAGAGGAGAGAACAGAAGGGCATCCAGAGCAAGGAGAAGACAGAAGGACATCCTGAGAGAAGAGAGAATAGAAGGGCATCCAGAGAGGAGAAGACAGAAGGGTTTCCAGCAAGAGGAAAGGAAACAAGAACATCCAGAGAGATGAGAGAACAGAAAATCTTCCATATAGTGGAGAGAACAGAAGGGCATGCAGAGAGATAAGCAAACAGAAGACCATCCAGAGAGAGAAGAGATGAGAAGGGCATCCAGATATATGACACAACAGAAGAGAATCTAGTTAGAGGACAGAACAGAAGGGCATCCAGAGAGAGGAGACGATAGGAGGGCATCCAGAGAGAAGAGAAGACAGAAGGTCATCCAGAGAGAGGAGAAGACAAAAGGGCATCCAGAGAGATAAGAGAACAGAAAAGCATCCATAGAGAGAAAATAATAGATGGGCATCCTGAGAGATGAGAGGACAGAAAGGAATATAGAGAGAGAGAAAAATAGAAGGACATGTAGAGAGAGGAGAAGAGAGAAGGGCATCCAGAAAGAGGTGAGCACAGAAAGGCATCCAGGGAGAGGAGAGTAAAGAAGGGCATACAGAGAGAGGAGAGAACAGAAAGGCATCCTGAAAGACAAGAGAACAGAAGGGCATCCAGAGACAGGAGAGGACAGAAGGGCATCCACAGATTGGGAAGAACAGAATAGCATCGAGAGAGAGGAGACAACATAAGGGCATACAATGAGAAAAGAGGACAGAAGGGCATCCGGAGAGAGGAGAAGACAGAAGGGCATCCAGAGAGAGAGGACAGAATGGCATCCAGTGAGAGGAGATAACAGAAGGGCATCTAGAGAGAGGAGTAGACAGAAGGATATCCAGAGTAAGGAGAAAATTGTCAGGCATCCAGAGAGAGTAGAAGACTGAAGGGCATTGAGAGAATCTAGAGAATAAAAGGGGCATAGGGATAGAGGAGAAGACAGAAGGGCATTCAGAGAGAGGAGAGGACAGAAGGGCATCCAGAGAGAGGAGAGAACAGAAGGGCATCTGGAGAGATGAGAGGACAGAAGAGAATCTAGAGAGAGAAGAGAACAGAAGGGCAACCAGAGATATGAGATTTATATTAATAAGAGGCTCGTACCAATGAAAACCTTAAATTTGAGATCAAAGTAAATTTTGTACCATTTAAGAAATTATAACTTCATCTTGATTATAATTATACAGATTTCTACCAATAGGTTATGGCTATGCAATAAGTCCTAGCTAATCCTCCCTGTTCCAACAAAACCACTACTTGTCCTTAGAAAGACAGACCATTATTAACCACATTAGCCCCCAAGCTCAGGGAATAGGGGCGCTGACTCTTCTTTAACTTCTTCAAGCTGATTAAGGGCGTTGAGATTTTAGAAGAGGGGTGGGGAGAAGAGTAAGTTGATAAGCCTCTGATGCTCCGTCTTCACTGAATCCAGATGGAATTCCAGGACATCAGTGGTTTGGGCAGGTCTTCTCAGTATGCTTGATGAGTAGATACACCAAGGCTGTGTATTCTGCAGTATACAATTCTCAGAACAAGTTTTAGTATCAAGAAAAAAATTTCCCATCCCCAGGGGGCTGACATTTTTTAAAGATGTTCGTTCTGAAGACTTTTTTTCCCGCTTGTTAAAATTGGTTGTAGTATTTACATTTTAGATTTTATCCCCTTAGCCTACTTCCTCCCACCACCCAGAAACCTCCTATTCCATCCCCCTCCTCATGCTTCTAGGAGGCAGTGACCGCACCTACCCCCCCTCACTATCCCCTCCCCTCCCTCACATTCACCCCCACTGTGTGTTCATTTTTTTATGGGACCAAGAAACTCCTCTCCCACCTATGTGCAACAAGGCCATCCTCCCCTACATATACCTCTGGAGAATTGGGTCCCGCCCTATGTGTTCCCAGGCTGGTGGTTTAGACCCTGGGGGGCTCTGGTTGTTTGGATGCTTTTCTGTCTTTGCCTCTCTCTGGATGCCCTTCTGTCCTCTCTGTCTTTGGATGCTCTTCTGTTTTCACCTCTCTATGGATGCCCTTCGGTCTTCTTTTCTCTCTACATCCCCTTCTGTTCTGTGCTCTCTCTAGATTCCCTCCTTTCCTCTCATCTCTCTGGATGTCCTTTGGTTCTCTTCACTCTATGGATGCTCTTCTGTTCTCTCATCTCTCTGGGTGCCCTTGTGTCCTATCTTCTCTCTGGATGCCCTTTTATCTTCTCCCCTCTCTGGATGCCCTTCCATTCTATCCTCTCTCTAGATTCTCTTCTGTCCTCTCATCTCTCTGGATGCCCAGCTATTCTCTTCTCTCTCTTTATCATCTTCTGTTCTCTCATCTCTCTGGATGACCTTCTGTTCTCTCCTCTATCCGAATGCCCTTCTCTCCTCTCCTCTCTCTATGCCCTTCTATCTTCTCCTCTCTCTGGATGCGCTTCTGTTTTCACCTCTCTGTGAATGCCCTTCTGTCTTCTTCTCTCTCTACCTGCCCTTCTTTTCTCTCCTCTCTCTAGATTCCCTTCTGTAAACTCATCTCTCTGGATGTGCTTCTGTTCTCTTCTTTCTATTGATGCTCTTCTGTTCTCTCATCTCTCTGGATGCCCTTGAGTCCTCTCCACTCTCTGGATGCTCTTCTATACTCTCTTCTCTCTGGACGCCCTTCTGTGTTCTCCTCCCTCTGGAGGCCCTACTGTTCTTTCCTCTCTCTGGATGCCTTTCTGTCCTCTCCTGTTTCTGTATGTCATTCTGTCTTACCCTCTCTTTGGATGCCCTTTTGATCTCTCCTCACTTTGGATGCCCTTCTGTCCTCTCCTATCACTCGATGCCCTTCTGTCTTCTCCTCTCTGTGGATGCCCTTCTGTTTTCTCCTCTATCTGGATAACCCTTTTTCTTCTCTTCTCTCTGTATGTGCTACTCTTCTCTCCTCTGTCTGGATGATTTTTTGTTCTCTCTAGTCTCAGGATGCCCTTCTGTCCTCCCTTTCTCCAGATGCCCTTCTGTTCTCTCCTCTCCCTGGATGTCCTTCTGTCATCTCCACTCTCTACATGACCTTCTGTTTACTCCTCTCTCTAGTTTCCCTTCTGTCATCTCCTCTCTCTGGATGTGCTTTTGTTCTCTTCTCTCTATTGATACTCTTCTGTTCTCTCATCTCTCTGGATGCCCTTATGCCCTCTCCTCTCTCTGGATGCTCTTCTGTATTCTCTTCTCTCTGGATGCCCTTCTGTCTTCTCCTATCTCTTGAGTCCCTACGTTCTTTCCTCTCTCTCGATGCCCTTCTTTCCTCTCCTGTCTCTGGATGTCCTTCTGTCTTCCACTCTCTTTGGATGCCCTTTTGATCTTTCCTCTTTTCGGATGCTCTTCTGTCCTTTCATCTCTCTTGATGTTCTTCTGTCTTCTCCTCTCTCTGGATGACCTTCTGTTTTCACCTCTTTATGGATGCCTTTCTGTCTTCTCCTCTCTCTACATGCCCTTCTGTTCTGACCTCTCTCTCGATTGCCTTCTGTCCTCTCATCTCTCTGGATGCCCTTGTGCCCTCTCCTCTCTCTGGATGCTCTTCTGTCTTCTCTTCTCTCTCGATGCCCTTCTGTCTTCTCCTCTCTCTTGAGTTTCTATGTTCTTTCCTCTCTCTCGATGCCCTTCTTTCCTCTCCTGTCTCTGGATGTCCTTCTGTCTTCCACTCTCTTTGGATGCCCTTTTGATCTCTTCTCTCTTCGGATGCTCTTCTGTCCTTTCATCTCTCTTGATGTTCTTCTGTCTTCTCCTCTCTCTGGATGCCCTTCTGTTTTCACCTCTCTATGGATGCCCTTCTGTTTTCTCCTCTCTGTACATGCCCTTCTGTTCTGACCTCTCTCGATTCCCTTCTGTCCTCTCATCTCTCTGGATGCTCTTCTGTTCTCTTATCTCTCTGGATGCCCTTCTGTCCTCTCCACTCTCTGAATGACCTTTTGTCTTCTCCTCTCTCTTTATGCGCTTCTGTTTTCACCTCTCTATGAATGCCCTTCTGTCTTCTCCTCTTTCTACATGCCCTTCTGTTCTCTCCTCTCTGTAGATTCTCTCCTGTTCTCCCATTTCTCTAGATGCTCTTCTTTTCTCTCCTCTCTCTGGATGCAATTTTGTCATCTTCTATCTCTCGATGCCCTTCTGTCTTCTCCTCTCTGTGGATGCCCTTCTGTTCTCTCCTCTGTCTGAATGAGCTTTTTTTCTTCTCTTCTCTCTGTATGTGCTACTCTTCTCTCCTTTGTCTGGATGATTTTCTGTTCTCTCCAGTCTCAGGATGCCCTTCTGTCCTCCCTTTCACCAGATGCCCTTCTGTTCTCTCCTCTCTCTGGATGTCCTTTTGTCCTCTCCTCTCTTCGTATGTCCTTCTGTCTTCTCTTCTCTCTGTATTCCCTTCTGTCTTCCCCTCTCTCTTGATGCCATTCTGATCTCTCTGCTTTTGAGATGCTCTTCTGTCCTCTCATCTCTTTGGATGCCCTTCAGTCTTCTCCTCTCTATTGATGCCCTTCTGTTTTCAATTCTCTGTGGATGTACTTCTGTCTTCTCCTCTCTCTACATGCCCTTCTGTTCTCTCCTCTCACTAGATTCCCTTCTTTCCTCTCATGCCTCTGGATGCCCTTCTGTTCTCTTCTCTCTCTGTATGATCTTCTGTTCTCTCATCTCTATGGATGCCCTTGTGTCCTCTCCTCTCTCTGAATGCCCTTCTGTCCTCTCTTCTCTCTGGATGCCCTTCTGTCTTCTCCTCTCTCTGGATGCCCTTTTGTTCTATCCTCTCTCTAGATTCTCTTCTGTCATTTCATCTCTCTGGATGCCATTCAACTTCTCCACTCTTGCATTCCCTTCTGTAGTCACCTCTCTCTTGCTGTTCTGCTGTCTTCTCCTCTCTGTGGATGCCCTTCTGTATTCTCCTCTCTCTGTATGCCCTTCTGTTCTCTCCTCTCTCTGGATGCCCTTTTGTCCTCTCCTCTTTCTTGATGCACTTTTGTTCTGTCCTCTCTCTGGATGCTCTTCTGTTCTCTCCTCACTACGGATGCCCTTCTGAAATCTCCTCACACTGGATGCCCTTCTGTCTTCTCCTCCCTCTGGATGCCCATTTGTTTCCTCCTCTCTCTGGATGCCCTTCTGTCCTCTACTCTCTCTCAATGCCCTTCTGTCTTCTCCTCTCTGTGGATGATGCCTTTCTGTGTCTTTCTGTCTGGGTGACCTTCTTTCCTCTTGTATCTCTGGATGGTCAACTCTTCTCTCCTCTCTCTGGATGATATTCTGTTCTCTCCAGTCTCAGGAAGCCTTTCTGTCCTCACTCTCTCCAGATGCCCTTCTGTTCTCTCCTCTCTCCAGATGCCATTCTGTCCTCTCCTCTCTTCGTATGCCTTTCTTTCTTCTCCTCTCTCTGTATGACCTTCTGTTGTCTCCTCTCTCTGGATGCCCTTCTGTTCTCTCCCCTATCCGGATGCCATTCTGTCCTCTCCTCTATCCAGATGCCCTTCTGTCTTCTCCTCTCTCTGGATTCCCTTCTGTCTTCTCCTCTCTCTGGATGCCCTTCTGTTTTCACGTCTCTATGGATGCCCTTCTGTATTCTCCTCTATCTACATGCCCTTCTTTTCTCTCCTCTCTCTGGATGTCCTTCTGTCCTCTCCTCTGTCTGCATGCCATTCTGTCTTCTCCTATGTCTGGATGCCCTCTGTCTTCTGTTTTCTCTGTATGATCTTTTGTTTCCTCCTCTCTCTGGATGCCATTCTGTCCTCTCCTCTCTCTCGATACCCAGCTTTCTTCTCATCTCTGTGGATGCACTTCTGTTCTCTCCTCTGTCTGGATCTGCTCCTCTCTCTGAATGTGCTTCTCTTCTCTCCGTTCTCTGGATGCACTTCTATTCTTTCATCTGTCAGGATGCCCTTATTTTCTCTCTTCTATCTGGATGTCCTTCTGTCCACTCCTCTCTCTGGTAGCCCTTCTGTCCTCTTCTATATCTGAATGCCCTTCTGTTCTCTTCTCTCTGGATGCCCTTCTCTCTTCTCCTCTCTGTGGTGCCCTTATGTCCTCTTTTCTCTCTGGATTCTCTTCTGTTCTCTCCTCTCTCTATATGCCATTATGTTGTCTCCTCTCTCCCGATCCCGTTCTGTTATCTCTGGATTTTCTTCTGTTCTCTCATCTGTCTGGATGCCCTTACTTTCTCTCTTCTATCTGGATGCCCTTCTGTTCGCTCCTCTCTCCTGTAACCCTTCTGTCCTCTCCTATCTCTGAATATACTTCTGTCTTCTCATCTCTATGGATGCCCTTCTGTCTTCTCCTCTCTGTGGGTGCCCTTCTGTCCTCTCCTCTCTGTATGCCCTTCTGTCTTCTCCTCTCTCTGGTTGCCCTTCGGTTGTCTCCTCTCTTTGAATCCGATTTTTCCTCTCCTCTCTCTGGATGCCCTTGTATCTTCCCTTCTCTCGGGATGCCCTTCTGTTTTCTCCTCTCTATGGATGTCCTTCTGATCTATCCTCTCTCTGGATGCACTTTTGTCCTCTCCTTTTTCTGGATGCTCTTCTGTTCTGTCCTCTCTCTGGACGCTCCTCTGTTCTCTCCTCACTCTGGTTGCTCTTCTGTCCTCTCCACTTTACGGATGCCCTTCTGTTTCCTCCTCTCTACAGAAAAAAAATCCAGAGAGAGGAGAGGACAGAAGTGCATCCAAAGCATGGAGAGTACAGAAGGGCATCCAGAGAGAGAAGAGGACAGGAGGGCATTCAGAAAAAAATGACAACAGAAGGACATCCTGAGAGCAGAGATGACAGAAGGGCAGCCAGAGAGAGGAGAGGACAGAAGGGCATCCAGAGATAGGATAGGACAGAAAGGCATCTGGAGAGGAGAACAGAAGGGCATCCAGAAAGAGGAGAGAACCGAAGGGCATCCAGTGAGAGGAGAGAACAGAAGGGCATCTAGAGAGAGGAGAAGACAGAAGGATATCCAGAGTGCAGGGAAAATTGTCGGGCATCCAGAGAGAGGAGAATACTGAAGGGCTTCGAGACAATCGAGAAAACAAAAGGGCATAGGGAAAGAGGAGAAGACAGAAGGGCATCAAGAAAGAGGAAAGGACAGAAAGGCATCAAGAGAGAGGAGAGAACAAAAGGGAATCCAGAGAGACAAGAGAACAGAAGGTTATCCAGAGAGAATAGAGGACACAAGGGCATCTTGAGATAGGAGAGAAGAGAAGCGAATCCAGATGGAGGAGAAGACAAAAATGGAATCCAGAGAGAGTAGAGGACAGAAGGGCATTCATGTGGAGGAGATGTCAGAAGGCCATCCAGAGAGAGGAGATGTCAGAAGGGCATCCCAATAGAGGAGAGAACAAACTGGCATCCAGAGAGCAGAGAAAACAGAAGGGTATTCAGAGAGAGTAGAGAATAGAATGGTATCCAGAGAGCAGAGAAGACAGAAGGGTATCAAGAGAAAGGATAAGATAGAAGGGCATCCACTGAGAGGCGAGAACTGAAGGGCATCCAGAGAGAGGAGAAGACAGAAGGGCATCCAAAGTGAAGAGAAGATAGAAGAGCATCTGGAGAGAGGAAAGATCAGAAGGTCATCCAGAGAGAGGAGAAGACAGAAGGACATCCAGGGAGATGAGGGGACATAAGGGAATCCAGATGGTGGAGAGAACAGAAGGGCATAAAAAGAGAGGAGAGGACACAAGTGAATTCAGAGTAAGGAGAGAACAGAAAGGCATGTAGAGAGAGGAGAGGACAGAAGGGCATTCACAGATTGGGAAGAACAGAAGAGCACCGAGAGTGAGGAGACAAAATGAGAGCATCCAAAGGGAAGAGAGGACAGAAGGACACCCAGAGAGAGGAGATAACAGAAGGGCATCGGGAGAGAGGAGAAGACAGAAAGGCTTCCAGAGAAAGAAGAAGACAGAAGGGCATCCAGAGAGATTAGAGTACAGAAGAGAATCTAGAGAGAGAAGAGAACAGAAAGGCAACCAGAGATATGAGAAGACAAATGGAAATCCAGAGAGAGGAGAGGATAGGAGGGCATCCAGAGAGAGGCGTGGACAGAAGGGCATCCAGAGAGATGCGAGGACAGAAGGGTATCCAGAGAGAGGAGAGAACAAAAGGGCATCCAGAGAGAGAAGAAGACAGAAGGGCATCCAGAGAGAAGGAGTAAAGAAGGGCATACAGAGAGAGGAGAAAACAGAAAGATATACAGAGTGAGGAAATAATTGTCGGGCATCCAGAGACAGGAGAATCTGAAGGACATTGAGAGAATCAAGAGAACAGAAGGGAATAGGGTGAGAGGAGAAAACAGAAGGGCATCCAGGGAGAGGAGAGGACAGAAGTGCATCAAGACAGAGGAGAGCACAAAAAAAAATCCAGAGTGACAAGAGACCAGAAGGATATCCAGAGAGAATAGAGGACACAAGGGATCTTGAAAGAGGAGAGAAGAAAAGCACTTCCAGAGAGAGAGGAGAAGACAAAATGGAATCCAGAGAGAGGAGAGAACTTTAGGGCATCCAGAGTGAGGAGAGGAGAGAAGGGCATCCAGAGAGAGGAGAGAAAAAAAGCATATAGAGAGAACAGAAGGGCATTGAGAAAGAGGAGAAAACAGAAGAACATCCAGAGAGAGGAGACTACAGAAGGGCATCCACAGAGAGGGGAGAACAGAAGAGTATCAGAGAGAGGACAGAACACAAGGGCATCCAGAGAGAGGAGAAGACAGAAGGGAATCCAAAGAGAGGAAAGAATACAAGGGCATCCATAAAGAGGAGAGAACAGAAAGGTATCTAGAGAGATGAGAGTACAGAAGATAATCTAGATAGAAAAGACTACAGAAGGGCAACCAGCAATATGAGAGGACAGAAAAAAATTAAGAGAGAGGAGAGGACAGAAGGGCATCCATAGTGTGGAGAGTACAGAAGGTCATCCAGAGAGAGGTGAGGACAGAAGGGCATCCAGAGAGAGGAGAGGACAGAAGGGCATCCAGAGAGAGGAGAATACAGAAGGGCACCCACAAAGAGGAGAGAATAGAAGAGCATCAGAAGACAGGAGAAAACAGAAAGGCATCAAAAGAGAGGAGAGGACAGAAGGGCATCCATAGAGAAGAGAAGACAGAAGGGCATCAAGAGTGAGGTGAGTACATAAGGGCATCCAGAGCGTGAAGAGTACAGAAGGGCATAGAGAGTGAGGAGAGAACTGAAGGGCATACAGAGAGAGGAGAGAATAGAAGGGCATCCAGAGAGAGGAGAGGACAGAAGGGTATCCAGAGAGTGGAGAGTACAGAAGGGATCTGGAGACAGGAGAGGACAAAAAGCCATCCAGAAAGAGGGAAGGACTGAAGGGCATCCAGAGAGAGGAGAGGACAGAAGGTAATCCAGACAGAGGAGAGTACAGATGGGCATCCAGAGAGCGGAGAAGACAAAAGGGCATCCAGAGTGAGTAGAGAATAGATCGTTATCCAAAGAGCAGAGAAGAGAGAAAGGCATCCAGAAAGCAGAGAAGAGAGAAGGGCATCCAGTGAGAGGACAGAACAGAAAGGCATCAAGAGAGAGCAGAGGACAGAAGGGTATCCAGAGAGAGGAGAAAACAAAAAGGCATCTAGAGAGAGGAGAGAACAGAAAGGCATGTAGAGAGAGGAGAGGACAGAAGGGCATCCACAGATTGGGAAGAACAGAAGAGCATCGAGAGAGAGGACACAACATAAGGGAATCCAAAGACAGGCGTAAATAGAAAGCATCCAGAAAGAGGAGGTAACAGAAGGGCATCTAGAGAGATGAAAGAACAGAAGATAATCTAGAGGGAAACGGGAACAGAAGGGCAACCAGAGATATGAGGGGAGAGAAAAAAATCTAGAGAGAGGGGAGGACAGAATGGCCTCCAGAGCGTGGAGAGTACTGAAGGTCATCCAGAAAGAGGTGAGGGCAGAAGGGCATCCAGAAAAAGGAGAGGACACAAGGGCATCCAGAGAGATGAGAGAAGAGAAGATCATCCAGAGAGAGAAGAGAACAGAAGGGCATCCAGAGAGAGAAGAGAACAGAAGGGCATACAGAGAGAGGAGAAGACAGAAGGGCATCCCGAGAGAAGAGAGGACAGAAATGGCATTCAGAGAGAGAACAGAACACAAGGGCATACAGATAGAAGAGAGAACAGAAGGGCATACAGTGAGAGGAGAGAACAGAAGGGTATCCAGAGAGAGGAGAGAAAAATAGGGCATCCGGAGAGAGGAGAAAACAGAAGGGCATCCAAAGAAAGGAAAAGACAGAATGGCATCCAATGAGTGGAGAGGACAGAAGGACATCCAAAAAGAAGAGAGAACAGAAGTGCATCCAGAGAGATGAGAGAACAGGAGAGAATCCAGAAAGAGGAGAGAACAGAAGCCCATCCAGATAGAGCAGAAGATGGAAAAATCTCCAGAGAGAAAAGAGTTATCTAGAAAGAGGAGAGAAAAGAAAGACATCCAGAGAGAGGAGAGGACAGAAGGGCATCCAGAGTGAGGAGAGGACAGAAGTTCATCCAGAGAGAGAAGGGAACGAAGGGCATTCAGAGGGATGAAAGGACAGAAGAGAATCTATCAAAAGGAGAGAACAGAAGGGCATCCAGAGAGATGAGAGACAGAAGGGCATCCAGAGAGAGGAGAGGACAGAATGGCATCCAGAAAGAGGAAAGAACAGAAGCACATCCAGAGAGAGGAGAAGACAGAAGGGCATCAGGAAAGAGGAGAGAACAGAAGGACATCCAGAGGGAGGAGACAACAGAAGTCATCCAGAGTGATGAAAATAGAGAAGGGCATCCAGAGAGAGGAGAGGACAGAAGGGCATCCAAAGTGAAGAGCACAGTAGGGCATCCAGAGAGAGGAGAATACAGAAGAGCATCCAGAGAAATGAGAGGACAGAAAGCCATGTAGAGAGAAGAGAAGACATAAGGGCATCCACAGGTGAAAACTGAAGGACATCCAGAGAGAGGAGAAAATGGTAGGGTATCCAGAGAGATGACTTGAAGGAAGAGCATACCGAGAGTGGAGAGATCAGAATGTCATCCAGAGAGAGGGGAATACAGAAGGCCATTCAGAGAGAGGAGAGGACAGAAGGGCATCCAGAGAGAGGAAAGAACAGAAGGGCATCCAGAGAGATGAGAAGACACAAGGGCATCTGGATAGAGAAGAGATAAGAAGGTCATCCAGAGAGAGGAGACAACAGATGGTCATTCAGAGAGATGAAAAGACAGAAGGACATCCAGAGAGAGGAGAGAACAGAAGGGCTTCCAGAGAGAGGAGAGAACAGAAGGGCATGTAGAGAGAGTAGAAGACAGAAGGGCATGCATAGTTAGGTGAAAACAGAAGGGTATCCAGAGAAAGGAGATAACCGAAGAGCATCCAGAGAGAGGAGAGAAAAAAAGGGAATCCCAAGAAACGAGAGAACAGAAGGCTATCCAGAGAGAATAGAGGACACAAAGGCATCTTGAGAGAGGAGAGACGAGAAGCGCATCCAGAGCGAGGGGAAGACAAAAAGGAATTCAAAGAGAGGAGAGAACAGTAGGGCTTCCAGAGTGAGGAGATGACAGAAGGGTATCCAGAGAGAGGAGAGGACAGAAGGGCATCCAGAGTGAGGAGAGGACAGAAGGGCATCAAGAGAGAGGAGAATACAAAAGGGATCCAGAGAGAAGAGGGAACAGAAAGCCATCTAGTGAGAGGAGAGGACAGAAGGACATCCAGAGAGAGGAGAGGACAGAAGGGCATCCATGGAGAGGAGGGGTCAGAAGGGCATCCACAGAGAGGAGAGAACAGACAGGCATCCAGAGAGTAGAGAAGACAGAAGGACATCAAGAGAAAGGAGAATACAGAAGGGCATCCAGTGAGAGGAGAGAACAGAAAGGCATCAAGTGAGAGGAGAAGACAGATGGGCATCTGGTTAGAGGAGAGAACCAAAGGGCATCTAGAGAGAGGAGACAAGAGAAGGTCATCCAGAGGGAGGAGAAGACAGAAGGGCATACAGAGAGAGAAGAGGACAGAAGGGCATCCAGCAAGAGGAGAGAAAAGAAGGGCATCCAGAAAATGAGAGAACAGAAGAGCATCGGAAGAGACGAGAAGACAGAAGGGCATCCAGAGAGAAGAGAGGACAGAAGGACATCCATAGAGAAGAGAAGATAGAAGGGTATCCAGCTAGAGGAGAGGACACAAGGGCATTACGAGAGATGAGAGAACAGAAGATCATCTAGAGAGAGAAGAGATCAGAAGGGCATCCAGATACAGGAGAAGACAGAAGGGCATCCAGAGAGAAGAGAGGACATAAGGGCATCCAGAGAGAGAAGAGGACCCAGATAGAGGAGGGAACAGAAAGGCATACAGAGAAAGGAGAGAACAGAAAGGTATCCGTAGATTGGATAGAAGAAAATGGCATCCTGGGAGAGAAGAGAACAGAAGAGCGTCCAAAGGAAAAAAAAAGACAGAAGGGCATACAGAGAGAGGAGAGGACAGAAGAAAATCCGGAGAGAGGAGAGAACAGAAGGGCATCCAGAGAGAAGAGAAGACAGAAGGGCTTCCAGAGAGAGGAGAAAACAGAAGGCCATCCAGCGAGAGGAGAGATCAGAAGGGCATCCAGATAAAGGAGAAGTCCTAAGGGCATCCAGAGAGAGGAGAAGGCAGAAGGGCCTACATAGATAGGAGAGAACAGAAGGGCATCCAGAGAGTGGAGAAAACAGAAGGGCATCAAGAGAGAGGAGAGGACAGATGTGCATCTGCATAGAGGATAGAACAGAAGGGCATCCAGAGAGAGGAGAGAACAGAAGGGCATCCAAAGAGAGGATAGGACAGGGAAAATCCAGAGACAGGAAAAGACATAATGTCATCCCGAGAGAGGATATGACAGAAGGGCATCCAGAGAGAAGAGAGTAAATAAGGGCCTCCAGAGAGATGAGAGAACAGAAGGGCATCCAGAGAGAGGAGAAAACTGAAGGGCATCCGAAGAGAGGAGAAATCAGAAGGGAATCCAGAGAGAGAAGAAAAAAGAAGGGCATCTGGAGAGAGGAGAAAACAGAAGGGCATCAAGAAAGATGAGAATACAGGAGAGCATCTATAGTGAGAAGGGAACAGAAGGGCATCCAGAGAGGGGAGAAGACAGAAGGGCATCCAGAGAGAGGAGAGTAAAGAAGGTCATACAGAGAGAGGAGAGAACAGAAGGGCATCCAGAAAGAGGAGAGGACAGAAGGGCATCCACAGAGAGGGGAGAACAGAAGAGCATCGAGAGAGAGGAGAAAACAGAAGGGCATCTAGAGAGGAGAGAAAAGAAGTACATCCAGAGAGATGAGAAGACAGAAGGCATCAAGTGAGAAAGGAAATTACAGAAGAGAATTCAGAGAGAAGAGAAAAGAAGGGCATCCAGAAAGAGGAGAAGGCAGAAGGTCATCCAGAGGTAGGAGATAACAGAAAGGCATAAAAAGAGTGGAGAGGACAGAAATGAATCCAGAGAGTGGAGAGAACACAAAGGCATGTAGAAAGAGAAGACAGAAGGGCATCCAGAGAGATGAGAGATGAGAAGGGTATCCAGAGAGAGGAGAGACACAGGGCATCCAGAGAGATGAGAGAACAGAAGGTCCTCCAGAGATAGGAGCAAACAGAAGGGCATCCACAGAGGTGAGCGAACAGAAGATTATCCAGAGGGAGAAGGGAAGAGAAGGAAATCCAGAGGGATGAGAGGATAGAATAGAATCTAGAGAGAGGAGAGAACAGAAGGACATCCAGATAGATGAGCAGACAGAAGAAAATCTAGAGAGAAGAGAGTAGAGAAGGGCATTCAGAGAGAGGAAAGAACAGAAGGGCATGCAGAGAGAGGAGAAAACAGAAGGGAATCCGGAAAGAGGAGAGAACAGAAGGTAATCCAGAAAGAGGAGACAAAAGAATGTTATCCAGAGTGACAAAAAACAGAAGGGAATCCAGAGAGAGGAGAGGACAGAAGGGCCTACATAGAGAGGAGAGAACAAAAGGGCTTCCAGAGAGTGATAAAAACAGAAGAGCATTGTGAGAGAGGAAAGGACAAATGTGCATCTGGATAGAGGATAGAACAGAAGGCCATCCAGAGAGAGGAGAGAACAGAAGAGCATCCAAAAAGAGGAGAAGACAGAAGGGCATTCAGAGATAAGAGAGTACAGAAGGGCATCCAGAGAGCAGAGAAGACAGAAGGGCATCCAGAGAGAGGAGAAGACAGAAGGGCACCCTGAGAGATGAGAGTACAAGAGAGACTCCATAGAAAGAAGAAAACGGAAAGACAACGAGAGAGATTAGAGGACAGAAGGGAATCCAGAGAGAGAAAAGGGCAGAAGAGCATCCAAGAGAGAAGAGGACAGAAGTGCATGCAGAGAGAGGAGATAACAAAAGGGCATCCAGAGAGAGAAGAGAACAGAAGAGCATCCAGAGAAAGGAGAGGACACAAGAGCATCCAGAGAGATGAGAGAACAGAAGATCTTCCAGAGAGAGGCGAGAACAGAAGGGCATCAACAGAGATGAGGGAACAGAAATAATCCAGAGAGAGAACAGAACAGAAAAGCATCCAGAGGGATGAGAGGACAGAATAGAATCTAGAGAGAGGAGACAACATAAGGGCATCCAGAGAGATGATGAGACAGAAGGGCATCCAGAGAGAGGAGAGGACAGAAAGATATCCAGAAAGCAGATAAGACAGAAGGGCCTCCAGAGAAAGGAGAAGACAGAAGGTCATCCAGTGAAAGGAGAGAATAGAAAAGCATCAAGAGATAGGAGAGGACATAAGGGCATCCAGAGAGAGAAGAGGGCAGAAGGGCATCCACAGATTGAGAAGAACAGAAGAGCATCGAGAGATAGGAGACAACATAAAAGATTCCAAAGAGAGGAGAGAATAGAAGAGCATCCAAAAAGAGGAGAGAACAGAAGGTCATCCAGAGAGATGAGAGAACAGAAGATAATCTAGAGAGAAAAGAGAACAGAAGGGCAACCAGAGATATGAGAGGAAAGAAAAAAAATCCAGAGAGTGGAGAGGACAATAGGTCATCCAAAGCGTGGAGAATACAGAAGGGCATCCAGAGAGAAATGAGGACAGAAGGGCATACAGGGAGAGGAAATGACAGAAGGGCATCCAGAAAAAGGAGACAACAGAAAAACATAAATAGAGTGGAGATGACAGAATGGCATCTAGAGAGAGGAGAGACCACAAGGGTATCCAGAGAGAGGAGAATACAGAAGGGCATCCACAGAGATAAGAGAATAGAAGAGCAACTGATGAGAGGAGAAAACATAAGGGCATCAAAAGAGAGGAGATGACAGAAGGACATCCATAGATAAGAGAAGACAGAAAGGCATCCAGAGAGAAGAGAAGACAAAAGGGCATCCAGAGTGATGAGAGTACAGGAGAGACTCCATAGAAAGAAGAAAACAGAAAGGCAACCAGAGAGATTAGAAGACAGAAGGGAATCCAGAGAGAAAAGGACAGAAGGGCATCCAAGAGAGGAGAGGAGAGAAGGGCATGCAGAGAGAGGAGATAACAGAAGGGCATCCAGAGTGAGGAGAGGACAGAAGGGCATACAGAGAGAGGAAAGAACAGAAGGGCATCCAGAATGAGAAGACAGAAGGGCATCTGGATAGAGGAGAGAAATTAAGGTCATCCAGAGAGAGTAGACAAAAGCAGGTCATCCATAGAGACGAAATGTCATAAGGGCATCCAGGAAGAGGAGAGAACAGAAGGACATCCAGAGAGAAGATCGTACAGAAGAGCCTCCATAGAGAGAAGAGAACAGAAAAACAAAGGGAGATATTAGAGGACAGAAGGAAATCCAGAGAGAGAAGAGGACAGAAGGGCATCCAGAGAGGTGAGAAGACAGAAGGGCAACCGGGGAGAGAAGAGAACATAAGTACATTCAGAGAGATGTGAAGACAGAATGCATCCAGAGAGAGGAGATTACAGAAGGGCATCCAGAGAGATGAGAAAAAAGTGCATCCAGAGAGAGGAGAGAACAGAAGAGTATCCATGGAGAGAAGAGATCAGAAGGGCATCCACAGACAGGAGAGAAGAGGTGGGCATCCAGAGAGCAGAGAAAACAGAAGGGCATTCAGAGAGAGTAGAGAATAGAACAGTATCCAGAGAGCAGAGAAGACAGAAGGGCATCCAGAGAAAGGAGAAGATAGAAGGACATCCAGTGAGAGGAAAGAACCTAAGGGCATCCAGAGAGAGGAGAAGACGGAAGGGCATCCATACAGAGGTGAAAACAGAAGTGCATTTAGAGAGAGGAGAAGAGTGAAGGGCATCCAGCGTGAAGAGAAGACAGAAGAGCATCCAGAGAGAGGAGAGATCAGAAGATCATCCAGAGAGAGGAGAAGACAGAAGGACATCCAGGGAGATGAGAGGACAAAAGGGATTCCAGATGGAGGAGAGAACAGAAGGGCATAAAAAGAGAGGAGAGGACACAAGTGCATCCAGAGAAAGGAGAGAACATAAAGGCATGTAGAGATAGGAGAGGACAGAAGGGCATTCACAGATTGGGAAGAACAGAAGAGCATCGAGAGTGAGGAGACAACATGAGAGCATCCAAAGAGACTAGAGGGCAGAATGGCACCCAGAGAGAGGAGATAACAGAAGGCCATCGGTAGAGAGGAGAGGACAGAAGGGCTTTCAGAGAGAGAAGACAGAAGGGCATCCAGGGAGATTAGAGTACAGAAGAGAATCTAGAGAGAGAAGAGTACAGAAAGGCAAACAGAGATATGAGAGGACAGAAGGAAATCTAGGGAGAGGAGAGGACAGTAGGGCATCCAGAGAGAGGATAGGACAGAAGGGCATCCGAGGGAGGAGAGAACAGAAGGGCATCCAGAGAGAGAAGAAGACAGAAGGGCATCAAGAGAGAAGGAATAAAGAAGGGCATACAGAGAGAGGAGAGAACCGAAGGGCATCTAAAGAGAGGAGAAGTCAGAAGGATATCCAGAGTGAGGAGAAAATTGTCGGGCATCCAGAGAGAGGATAATCTGAAGGATATTGAGGGAATCTAGAGAACAGAAGGGCTTAGGGAGAGAGGAGAAGAAAGAAGGGCATCCAGAGAGAGGAGAGGACAGAAGGGCATCAAGACAGAGGAGAGCACAAAAGGGAATCCAGAATGACGAGAGAACAGAAGGGTATCTGCAAAGAATAGGGGACACAAGTAATCTTGATAGAGGAGAGAAGAGAAGAGCATCCAGAAAGAGGAGAAGAAAAAAAGGGAATCCAGAAAGAATAGCGAACATTAGGACATCCAGAGAGAGGAAAGGACAGAAGGGAAACTAGAGTACAGAAGAGAATCTAGAGAGAGAAGAGTACAGAAAGGCAAACAGAGATATGAGAGGACAGAAGGAAATCCAGTGACAGGATAGAACAGAAAGGCATCAAGAGAGGAGAGAACAGAAGGGCATTCAGAGAGAGGAGAAGACAGAAAGGTATCCAGAGAGAGAGGAGAGAACAGACGTGAATCCAGAGAGAGGAGAGAATAGAAGGGCATCCATAAAGAGGAGAGAAGAGAAAGGCATCCATAGAGATTAGAGAACAGAAGATAATTTAGAGAGAAAAGAGAACAGAAGGGCAACCAGAGATATGAGAGGACAGAAAAAAATCCAGAGAGAGGAGAAGACAGAAGGGCATCCAGATTGTGGAGAGTACTGAATGTCATCCAGAAAGAGGTGACGGCAGAAGGGCATCCAGAAAGAGGAGAAGACACAGGAAATCCAGAGAGATGAAAGAAGAGAAGATCATCCAGAGAGAGAAGAGAACAGAAGGGCATCCAGATTGAGGAAAGGATAGAAGGGCATTCAGAGAGAAGAGAGGACAGAAGGACATCCAGAGACAGGAGACAACAGAAGACATCCTGAGAGCAGAGATGACAGAAGGGCATCCAGAGAAAGGAGACAACAGAAGGACATCCAGTGAGCGGAGATGACAAAAGAGCATCAAGAGAGAGGAGAAACCAGAAGGGCATCCAGAGAGAGGAGAGTGCAGAAGGGTATCCACAGAGAGGAGAGAATAGAAGAGCATCAGATAAGAGGAGAAAACAGAAGGGCATCTAAGGAAAGGAAAGGACAGAAAGGCATCCATAGAGAAGAAAAGACAGAAGGGGATCCAGAGAGAGGAGAAGACAGAAGGGCATCCAGAGAGAGTAGAGTATAGAAAAGCATACAGAGAGAGGAGAGAACTGAAGGGAATCCAGAATGAGGAGAGGACAGAAGGGCA
Organism: Arvicanthis niloticus; assembly: GCF_011762505.2. Lineage (NCBI taxonomy): Eukaryota > Metazoa > Chordata > Mammalia > Rodentia > Muridae > Arvicanthis > Arvicanthis niloticus. Next base: position 80,736,337 of record NC_047668.1, on the reverse strand, counting down.
TCCACACCTAAGGGAGAACAGAAGCACATCAGAGAGAGGAGAGAACAGAAGGGCATCTGGAGAGTAGATAGAACAGAATGGCATCCAGAGAGAGGAGAGGACAGAAGCGCATCCAGAGAGAGCAGACCACAGAAGTGAATCCAGAGAGAGGAGAAGACAGAAGGGCATTCAGAGAAAGGAGAGAGCATTAGAGCATCCAGAGAGAGGAGAAGACAGAAGGGAATCCAAAGAGAAGAGAGAACAGAAGAGCATTCAATGAAAGGAGAAGACAGAAGGGCATTCAGAGAGAGGAGAAGACAGAAGGGCCTCCAGAGAGAGGAGAGGACAGAAGGATATCACAAAATAAGAGAGAACAGAAGGGCATCCAGAAAGGTGAGTGTACAGGAGAGAATCCAGAAAGAGGAGAGAACAGAAGTCCATCCAGAGAGAGCAGAAGACTGAAAAACATCCAGAGAGAGGAGAAGACAGAAGCGCATCCAGAGAGAGGAAAGGTCAGAATGGCATCCAGTGAGAGAAGAGAGCAGAAGGGCAACTAGAGAGTTTAGAATAAAGAAGGAAGTCCAGAGTGAGGAGAAAATTGTTGGGCATACAGAGAGAGGAGAAGACTGAAGGGCATAGAGAGAATCTAGTTAACAGAAGGGCATAGGGAAAGAGGAGAAGACAAAATGGCATCAAGAGGGAGGAGAGGACAGAAGGGCATCAAGAGAGGAGAGCACAAAAGGGAATCCAGAGAGACGAGAGACCAGAAGGATATCCAGAGAGAATAGAGGACACAAGGGCATCTTGAGAGAGGAGAAAAGAGAAGTGCATCCAGAGAGAGAAGAAGACAAAAAGGGAATCCAGCGAGAGGAGAGAACAGTAGGGCATCCAGAGTGAGGAGAGGACAGAAGGGCATCCAGAGAGTGGAGAGTACAGAAGGGAATCTAGAGAGAGGTGAGGACAGAAGGGCATCCAGAGAGAGGAGAATACAGAAGGGATCCAGAGAGAGAAGATAACAGAAAGCCATCCAGAGAGAGGAATGGACAGAAGATCATCCAGAGATTGGAGAGGACAGAAGGGCATCCAGAGAGAGGATAGAACAGAAGGGCATCCATGGAGAGGAGATTTCAGAAGGGCATCCACAGAGAGCAGAGTACAGAAGGGATCCAGAGAGCAGAGAAGACAGAAGGGCATCAAGAGAAAGGAGAAGACAGAAGGGAATCTAGTGAGAGGAGAGAACAGAAAGGCATCAAGAGAGAGGAGAGGACAGAAGGGCATCCAGAGAGAGGAGAAGACCGAAGGGCATCCAGAGAGAGGAGAGAACTGAAGGTCATCAATGGAGATGAGAGGTAAGAAGGGCATCCACAGAGAGGAGAGAACAAACGGGCATCCCGAGAGCAGAGAAAACAGAAGGGCATTCAGAGATTGTACAGAATAGAATGGTATCCAGAGAGCAGAGAATAGAGATATGGCCATCCAGAGAAAGGAGAAGATAGAAGGGCATCCAGTGAGAGGAGAGAACAGAAGGGTATCCAGAGAGAGGAGAAGAAAGAAGGGCATCCAGTGTGAAGAGAAGACAGAAGAGCAACCGGAAAGAGGAGAGATCAGAAGTTCATCCAGAGAGAGGAGTAGACAGAATGACATCCAGAGAGATGAGAGGACAGAAGGGAATCCAGATGGTGGAGAGAACAGAAAGGCATAAAAGAGAGGAGAGGACACAAGTGCATCCAGAGAGAGGAGAGAACAGAAAGGCATGTAGAGAGAGGAGAGGACAGAAGGGCATTCACAGATTGGGAAGAACAGAAGAGCATCGAGAGTGAGGAGACAACATAAGAGCATCCAAAGAGAAGAGAGGAGAGAAGGGCACGCAGAGAGAGGAGATAACAGAAGGGCATCTGGAGAGATTAGAGGACAGAAGGGCAAACAGAGAAAGGAGACAACTTAAAAACATCCAGAGAGCAGAGATGACAGAAAGGCATCCAGAGAGGGGAAAGACCAGAAGGGCATCCAGATAGAGCAGAATACAGAAGGGCATCCACAGAGAGGAGAGTATAGAAGAGCATCAGACAGAAGGAGAAAACAGAAGGGCATCAAAAGATAGGAGAGGACAGATGGGCATTCATAGAGAAGAGAAGACAGAAGGGCATCCAGAGAGAGTAGAGGACAGAAGGGCATCTAGATTGAGGAGAGAACAGAAGGGCATCCAGAGGGATGAGAATACAGAAGGGCATCCAGAGAGACTATAGAACAGACAGGCATCCCAAAAGGAGCACAGAATGGCATCCAGGGAGAGGAGAAGGCAGAAGAGCATCCAATGAGAGGAGAGAACAGAAGGGCATCTAGAGAGAGGAGAAGACAGATAGATATCCCGTGTGAGGAGAAAATTCTAGGTCATTCAGAGAAAGGCGAAGACTGAAGGGCATCGAGAGAATCGAGAGAACAGAAGGGCATAGGGAAACAAGAGAAGACAGAAGGGCATCCAGAGAGAGGAGAGGACAGAAGGGCATCCAGAGAGAGGAGAGCACAAAAGGGAATCCAGAGAGACAAGAGAACAGAAGGGTATCCAGAGAGAATAGAGGACTCAAGAACATCTTGAGAGAGGAGAGAAGAGAAGCTCATCTAGAGACAGGAGAAGACAAAATGGGACTCCAGAGAGAGGAGAGAACAGTAGGGCTTCCAGAGAGAAGAGAGGACAGAAGGGCATCCAGAGAGAAGAGAGGACAGAAGGGCATCCAGAGAGAGGGGAGTACAGAAGGGATCCAGAGAGAGGAGAGTACAGAAGGGATCCAGAGAGAAGAGAGAACTGAAGGCCATCCAGAGAGAGGAGAGTACTGAAGAACATCCAGAGAGAAGTGAGGACAGAAGGGCATCCAGAGAAAGGAGACAACAGAAGGACATCCAGAGAGTGGAGATGACAAAAGGGCATCCAGAGATATTAGAAGACGGAAGGACATCCATAGAGCGGTGAAAACAGAAGTGCTTCCAGAGAGAGGAGAAGTGTGATTGGCATCCAACGTGAAGAGAAGACAGAAGAGCATCTGGAGAGAGGAGAGATCAGAAATGTCATCCAGAGAGAGGAGAAGACAAGAGAACATCCAGAAAGATGAGAGGACAAAAGGGAATCCAGATGGAGGAGAGAACAGAAGGGCATAAAAAGAGAGGAGAGGACACAAGTGCATCCAGAGAAAGGAGAGAACATAAAGGAATGTAGAGAGAGGAGAGGACAGAAAGACATTCACAGATTGGGAAGAACAGAAGAGCATTGAGAGTGAGGAGACAACATGAGAGCATCCAAAGAGAAGAGAGGACAGAATGGCACCCAGAGAGAGGAGATAACAGAAGGGCATCTTGAGAGAGGAGAGGACAGAAGGGGTTCCAGAGAGAGAAGAAAGAAGGGCATCCAGAGAGATTAGAGTACAGAAGAGAATATAGAGAGAGAAGAGAACAGAAAGGCAACCAGAGATATGAGAGGACAGAAGGAAATCCAGAGAGAGGAGAGGACAGTAGGGCATCCAGAAAGAGGAGAAGACTGAAGGGCATCGTGAGAATATAGAGAACAGAAGGGCATAGGGAGAGAGGAGAAGACAGAAGGGCATCCAGAAAAAGGAGAGGACAGAAGGGCATCCAGAGAGAGGAGAGCACTAAAGGGAATTCAGAAGAGATGAGAGAACAGAAGGATATGCAGAGAGAATAGAGGACACAATGGCATCTTGAGAGAGGAGAGACGAGAAGTGCATCCAGGGAGAAAAGAAGACAAAAAGGGAATCCAAAAACAGGAGAGAATATTAGGGCATCCAGAGTGAGGAGAGGACAGAAGGGCATCCAGAGAGAGGAGAGGACAGAAGGGCATTCAGAGAGAGGAGAATACAGAAGGGATCCACTGAGAGGAGAGAACAGAAAGCCATCCAGAGAGAAGAGAGGACAGATGGGCATCCAGAGAGAGGAGAGAACAGAATGGCATCCATGGAGTGGAAGGGTCAGAAGGGCATCCACAGAGAGGAGAGAACAGATGGGCATCAAGAGAGCAGAGAAGACAGAAGGGCATCAAGAGAAAGGAGAAGACAGAATGGCATCCAGTGAGAGGAGTGAACAGAAAGGCATCAAGAGAGAGGAGAGGACAGAAGGGCATCCAGAGAGAGGAGAGGACAGAAAGGAATCCAGAGAGAGGAGAGAACAGAAGTGAATCCAGAGAGAGGAGAAAACAAAAGTGCATTCAGAGAGAGGAGAGAGCATTATTGCTTCCAGAGAGAGGAGAAGACAGAAGGGAATCCAAAGAGAGGAGAAAATAGAAGGGCATTCATGAAGAGGGGAGGACAGAAGGGCATCCAGAGCGTGGTGAGTACAGAAATGCATCCAGAGAAAGGTGAGTACAGAAAAATATCCAGAGAGAGGAGATGACAGAAGGGCATCCAGAGCGTGGAGAGTACAGAAGGTCATCTAGAGAGAGGTGAGTACAGAAGGGCATCCAGATTGAAGAGAGGACAGAAGAGCATTCAGAGAGAGGAGAGGAGAGAAGGGCATCCAGAGAAAGGAGACAATAGAAGACATCCTGAGAATGGGGATGACAGAAGGGCATCCAGAGAGAGGAGAGGACAGAAGCGCATCCAGAGAATGGAGACAACAAAAGGACATCCAGAGAGCGGGGATGACAGAAGAGCATCCAGAGAGAGCAGAGATCAGAAGAGCATCCAGAGAGAGAATAGAGTACAGAAGGGCATCCACAGGGAGGAGAGAATAGAAGCGCATCTGACGAGAGGAGAAAACAGAGGGGCATCATAGGAGAGGAGAGGACAGAAGGTCATCCATAGTGAAGAGAAGACAGAAGGGCATCCAGAGAGAGTAGAAGACAGAAGGGCATTCAGAGATACTAAAGTATAGAAAAGCATACAGAGAGTGGATAGAACAGAAGGGCATCCAGAACAAGGAGAGAACAGAAGGGCATCCAGAGTGAGGAGAGGACAGAAGGGCATCCACAGAGAAGGGAGAACAGAAGCATATCAGAGAGAGGAGAGAATAGAAGGGCATCTGGAGAGTAGAGAGAAGAGATTGGCATCCAGAGAAAGGAGAGGACAGAAGGGCATCCAGAGAGAGCAGACAACAGAAGTGAATCCAGAGAGAGGAGAAGACAAAAGGACATTCAGAGAGAGGAGAGAGCATTAGGCCATCCAGAGAGAAGAGAAGACATAAGGGAATCCAAAGAGAAGAGCAAACAGAAGGGCATCCAAAGAAAGGAGAAGACAGAAGGACATCAAAAGAGAGGAGAGGACAGAAGGACATCCCAAAATAAGAGAACAGAAGGTCATCCAGAGAGATGAGAGTACAGGAGTGAATCCAGAAAGAGGAGAAAACAGAAGTCCATCCAGAGAAAGCAGAAGACTGAAAAACATCCAGAGAGAGAAGAGGACAGAAGGGCATCCTGAGAGAGGAGAAGACAAAAGGGCATCCAGGGAGAGGAGAGGTCAGAATGGCATCCAGTGAGAGGAGAGAACAGAAGGGCATCTAGAGAGAGTAGAATACTGAAGGATATCCAGAGTGAGGAGAAAATTGTCGGGCATCCAGAGAGAGGAGAAGTCTGAACTGCTTCAAGAGAATCTAGTGAACAGAAGGGCATAGGGAAAGAGGAGAAGACAAAATGGCATCAAGAGGGAGGATAGGACAGAAGGGCATCAAGACAGAGGAGAGCAAAAAAGGGAATCCAGAGAGATGAGAGAACAGAAGGATATCCAGAGAGAATAGAGGACACAAGGGCATCTTGAGAGAGGAGAGAAGAGAAGCGAATACAGAGAGAGGAGAAGACAAAAATGGAATCCAGAGAGAGGAGAGAATAGTACGGCATCCAGAATGAGGAGGGGACAGAAGGGCATCCAGAGAGTGAAGAGGACAGAAGGGCATCCAGAGAGGAGAATACAGAAGGAATCCAGAGAGAGGAGAGAATAGAAATCCATCCAGAGAGAGGAGAGTACAGAAGGGCATCCAGAGAGAGGAGAGGACAGAAGGGATCCAGAGAGAGGAGAGCACAAAAGGGATTCCAGAGTAATGAGAGAACAGAAGGATATCCAGAGAGAATAGAGGACACAAGGGCATCTTGAGAGAGGAGAGGAGAGAAGCATATCCAGAGAGGGGAGAAAACAGAAAGGGAATCCAGAGAGAGAGGAGAGAACAGTAGGGCATCCTGAGAGAGGAGATGACAGAAGGTCATCCAGAGCGTGGAGAGTACAGACGGGCATCTAGAGAGAGGTGAGTACAGAAGAGCATCCAGATTGAGGAGAGGACAAAACGGCATTCAGAGAGAGGAGAGGACAGATGGACATTCCAAAATAAGAGAGATAAAAGGGCATCCAGAGAGATGAGAGAACAGGAGAGATTCCAGAAAGAGGAGAGAACAGAAGTCTGTCCAGAGAGAGCAGAAGAATGAAAAACATCCAGAGAGAGAAGAGGACTGAAGGACATCCTGAGAGAGGAGAAGATAGAAGGGAATCCAGAGAGAGGAGAGAACAGTAGGGCATCCAGAGTGAGGTGAAGACAGAGGGGCATCCAGAGAGAGAATACAGAAGGGATCCAGAGAGAGGAGAGAACAGAAAGTCATCCAGAGAGAGGAGAGGACAGAAGGGCATCCCGATTGAGGAGAGGACTGAAGGGCATTCAGAGAGAGGAGAGGACAGAAGTGCATCCAGAGAAAGGAGACAACAGAAGACATCCTGAGAGCGGAGAAGACAGAAGGGCATCCAGAGAGAGGAGAGGACAGATGGGCATCCAGAGAGAGGAGAGGACAGAAGGGCATCCAAAAAAAGGAGACAACAGAAGGACATCCAGACTGCGGGGATAACAGAAGGTCATCCAGAGAGAGCAGAGATCAGAAGGGCATCCAGAGAGAGGAGGGACCTGAAGGGCATCCACAGAGAGGAGAGAATAGAAGAGCATATGACGAGAGGAGAAAACAGAAGGGCATCAAAGGAAAAGAGAGGACAGAAGGGCATCCATAGAGAAGAGAAGACAGAAGGGCATCCAGAGAGAGGAGAAGACAGAAGGGCATCCAGAGAGAGCAGAGTATAGAAAAGCATACAGAGAGAGGAGAAAACAGAAGGGCATCCAGAACGAGGAGAAAACAGAAGGGCATACAGAGCGAGGAGAGGACAGAAGGGCATCCACAGAGAAGGGAGAACAGAAGCGCATCAGAGAGAGTAGAGAACAGAAGGGCATCCGGAGAGTAGAGAGAACAGAATGGCATCCAGAGAGAGGAGAGGACAGAAGGGCATCCAGAGAGAGCAGACAACAGAAGTGAATCCAGAGAGAGGAGAAGACAGAAAAGCATTCAGAGAGAGGAGAGAGCATTATGGCATCCAGAGAGAGGAGAAGAAAGAAGGGAATCCAAAGAGAAGAGAGAACAGAAGGGCATCCAAAGAAAGGAGAATACAGAAGGGCATTCAGAGAGAGGAGAGGACAGAAGAACATCCCAAAATAAGAGAGAAAAGAAGGTCTTCCAGAGAGATGAGTGTACAGAAGAGAATCGAAAAAGAGGAGAGAACAGAAGTCCATCCAGAGAGAGCAGAAAACTAAAATACATCCAGAGAGAGAAGAGGACTGAAGGGCATCCTGAGAGAGGAGAAGACTGAAGGGCATCCAGAGAGAGGAGAGGTCAGAATGGCATCCAGTGAGAGGAGAGAACAGAAGGGCATCTAGAGAGAGAATACAGAAGGATATCCAGAGTAAGGAGAAAACTGTCGGGCATCCAGAGAGAGGGGAAGACTGAAGGGCATCAAGAGAATCTAGTGAACAGAAGGGGATAGGGAAAGAGGAGAAGACAAAATGGCATCAAGAGGGAGGATAGGACAGAAGGGCATCAAGACAGAGGAGAGCACAAAAGGTAATCCAGAGAGACGAGAGAACGGAAGGATATCCAGAGAGAATAGAGGACACAAGGGCATCTTGAGAGAGGAGAGAAGAGAAGCAAATACAGAGAGAGGAGAAGACAAAAAGGGAATCCAGAGAGAGGAGAGAACAGTAGTGCATCCAGAATGAGGATAGGACAGAAGGGCATCCAGACAGAGGAGAGGACAGAAAGGCAACCTGAGAGTGAAAAAGACAGAAGGGCATCCAGTGAGATGAGAATACAGAAGGGCATCCAGAGAGAGGAGAGAACATAACGGCATCCACAGGGATGAAAGTACAGGAAAGCCTCCATAGAGAGAAGAGTACAGAAAGGAAAAGAGAGATATTAGAGGACTTAAAGTAATCCAGAGAGAAAAGAGGACAGAAGGGAGTCCAAGAGAGGAGAGAACAGAAGGGAATCCAGTGAGAGGAGAGGACAGAAGGGCATCCAGAGAGGGGAGAAGACAGAATTGCATCCAGAGAGAGGAGAGAATATAAGTGCATCCAGAGAGAGGAGAAGAGAGAAGGTATCTAGAGAGAGGAGCCTACAGAAGGGAATCCAGAGAGAAGAGAAAAGAAGGGCATCCAAAGATAGGAGAAAAACAAGGACATCCAGAGGGAGGAGAGGACAGAAAGGCATCTGGATAGATGAGAGAACAGAAGGGCATCCAGAGAGAGCATAGACAGAAGGGCAACCAGAGACAAGGGAGGACAGAAGGGCATCCAGAGAGAGGAGAAAACAGAACTGGATCCAAAGAGAGGAGAGAACAGAAAGGCATGTAGAGAGAGGAGAGGACACAAGGGCATCCAGAGATATGAGAGATCCGAAGATCTTCCAGAGAGTGGAGAGAACAGAGGGGCATCCACAGAGATGAGCGAACAAAAAATCATCAAGAGAGAGAAGGGAAGAGAATGCCATCAAGAGGGATGAGAGTACAGAATAGAATCTAGAGAAAGAAAAGAAGGGCATCCATAGAGATGATGAGACAAAAGGTCATCCAGAGAAAGGAGACAACAGACTGTCATCCATAGTGACGAAAAGACAGAAGGGCATCCAGGGAGAGAAGAGGACAGAAGGGCATCCAGAGAGATGTGAGGACAGAAAGGCATGTAGAGGGAGGAGAAGACAGAAGGGCATTCATAGATAGGTGTAAACAGAAGTACATCCAGAGAAAAAAGAATACAGAAGGACATAGATAGAGATGACTGTACAGAAGGGCATCCGGATCGTAGAGAGTTCAGAAGGGCATCCAGAAAGAGGGAAAGACAGACAGACAGACAGAGAGAGGAGAGGACAGAATGGCATCAAGAGAGAGGAAAGAACAGAAGGGCATCCAGAGACAGGAGAAGACAGAAGGCATCCTGATTGAGGAGAGAACAAAAGGTCATCCAGAGAGAGGAGACAATAGACGGTCATCAAGAGAGACAAAAAGACAGAAGGGCATCCAGAGAAAGGAGAGAACAGAAGGGCTTCCAAAGAGATGAGAGGACAGAAGTGAATCTAGAGAGAGGAGAGAACAAAATGCATGTACAGAGAGGAGAACACAGAAGGGCATCCATATAGAGGGGAAAACAGGACATGCAGAAAGAGAAGACAGAAAAGCATCTGGAGTGAGGAGAGAACAGAAAGGCATCAAGAGAGAGTAGAGGACAAGAGGGCATCCAGAAAACGGAGAATACAAAAGAGTATCTAGGGAGAGGAGGGGACACAAGGGCATCCAGAGAGATGAAAGAACAGAAGAGCATCCAGAGAGAGGAAAGGACACAAGGACATCCAGAGAGATGACAGAACAGAAGATCTTCCAGAGAGAGGAGTAAACAGAAGAGCATCCACAGAAAAGACCGATCAGAAGATCATTCAGAGAGAGAAGGGAACATAAGGGCATCCTGAGGAATGAGAGGACAGAAGAGAATCTAGAAAGATGAAAGAACAGAAGAGCATCCATAGAGAGAAGAGAACAGAGTGGCATCCAGAGAGATGAGAGGAATGAAGGTAATCTAGAGAGCTGAGAGAACATAAGGATATATAGGAAGAGGAAAAAACAGAAGAGCATCCATTGAAAGGTAAAAACAGAAGGGCATCTAGAGAGAGGAGAAGAGAGAATGGCATCCAGAGAGATGAGATAACAGAAGAGCATCTGGAGAGAGTAGAGTTCAGAAGGGCATCATGAGAGAGTGGAAGACAGAAGGGCATCCAGAGAGAGGAGAGGACAGAAGGGCATCCAGAGAGATGAGAGGACAGAAAGGCATGTAGAGAGAGGAAAAGACATAATGGCCTCCATAGATAGGTGAAAGGAGAAGGGCATCCATAGAGAGGCGAAGACAGAAGGGCATCCAGAGAGATGACTTGACAGAAGAGCATACAAAGAGTGGAGAGATCAGAAGGTCATCCAGAGAAAGGGGAAGACAGAAGGGCATCCAGAGAGAGGAGGGGACAGAAGGGCATCCATAGAGAAGAGAGGACAGAAGGGCATCAAGAGAGATGAAAGAACAGACGGACATCCAGAGAGAGGAGAAAGAAAAGTGCATCCATAGAAAGGTAAAAACAGAAGGGCATCCAGAGGTAGGATAGAACAGAAGGGTTTCCAGAAGAGGAGAGAACAGAAGGGCATGTAAAGAGAGAAGAAGACAGAAGGGCATCCATAGATAGGTGAAAATAGAAGGGCATCCAGAGAGAGGAGAACACAGATGGGCATCCGTTTAGAGGAGAGAACCAAAGGGCATCTAGAAAGAGGAGACAAGAGAAGGTCATCCAGAGGGAGGAGAAGACAGAAGGGCATACAGAGAGAGGAGAGGAAAGAAGGGATCCAGAGAGAGGAGAGCACAAATGGGAATCCAGAGAAATGAGAGAACAGAAAAATATCCAGAGAGAATAGAGGACACAAGGACATCTTGAGAGAGGAGAGAAGAGAAGAGCATCCAGAGAGAGGAGAAGACCAAAAGGGAATTCAGAGAGAGAGGAGAGAACAGTAGGACATCCAGAGTGAGGAGAGGACAGAAGGGCATCCAGAGTGAGGAGAGGACAGAAGGGCATCCAGAGAGTGGAGAGGACAGAAGGGCATCCAGAGAGAAGTGAGGACAGAAGGGCATCCAGAGAGAGGAGAATACAGAAGGGCATCCACAGAGAGGAGAGAACAGACGGTCATTCAGAGAGCAGAGAAGACAGAAGGGCATCCAGAGAGAGTAGAGAATAGAATGGTATCCAGAGAGCAGAGAAGACAGAAGGGCATCCAGAGAAAGGAGAAGACAGAAGGGGTATCCAGTGAGAGGAGAGAATAGAAAAGCATCCATAAAGAGGAGAGAACAGAAGGGCATCCAGAGAGATGAGAGTACAGAAGATAATCTGGAGAGAAAAGAGAACAGAAGGGCAACCAGAGATATGAGAGGACAGAAAAAAATCCAGAGAGAGGAGAGGACAGAAGGGGATCCAGAGTGTGGAGAGTACAGAAGCACATCCAGAGAGAGGTGAGGACAGAAGGCATCCTGACCGAGGAGAGACGAATAGCGCATCCAGAGAGAGGAGAATACAGAAGGGCATCCAGAGAGAGGAGAGAATAGAGAAGTATCAGACAGGAGGAGAGGACAGAAGTGCATCCACAGATTGGGAAGAACAGAAGGGCATCAAGAGAGAGGAGAGTACAGAAGGGAGCCAGAGAGAGGAGAGAACAGAAAGCCATCCAGAGAGAGAAGATAGTACAGAAGCGTATCCAGTGAGAAGAGAGGACAGAAGGTCATCTAGAGAAAGGAAAGAACAGAAGAGCATCCATGGAGAGGAGAGTTCAGAAGCGCATCCAAAGAGAGGAGAGAACAGACGGGCATCCAGAGAGCAGAGAAGACAGAAGGGCATCCAGAGGGAGTAGAGAATAGATTGGTATCCAGAGAGCAGAGAAGCAGAAGGGCATCCAGAGGAAGGAGAAGACAGAAGGGCATTAAGTGAGAGGACAAAACAGAAAGGCATCAAGAGAGAGCAGAGGACAGAAGGGCATCCAGAGAGAGGAGAGGACAGAAAGGCGTCTAGAGAGAGGAGAGAACAGAAAGGCATGTAGAGAGAGGAGAGGACATAAGGGCATACACAGATTGGGAAGAACAGAAGACCATCAAGAGAGAGGAGACAACAGAAGGGAATCCTAAGACAAGCGTGAATAGAAGAGCATCCAGAAAGAGGAGAGAACAGAAGGGCATCCAGAGAGATGAGAGAAGAGAAGATAATCTAGAGAGAAAAGAGAACAGAACGGCAACCAGAGATATGAGAGGACAGAAAAAAATCCAGAGAGAGGAGAAAACAGAAGGGTATCCAGTGTGTGGAGAGTACTGAAGAGCATCCAGAGAGAGGTGAGTACAGAAGGTCATCCAGAAAGAGGAGAGGACAGAAGGGCATCCAGAGAAAGGAGACAAAAGAAGGACATCCATAGAGCGGAGATGACAGAAGGGCATCCAGAGAGAGGAGGGACCTGAAGGGCATCCAGAGATATGAGAGGACAGAAAAAAATCCAGAGAGAGGAGAAAACAGAAGGGTATCCAGTGCGTGGAGAGTACTGAAGAGCATCCAGAGAGAGGTGAGTACAGAAGGGCATCCAGAAAGAGGAGAGGACAGAAGGGCATCCAGAGAAAGGAGACAAAAGAAGGACATCCATAGAGCAGAGATGACAGAAGGGCATCCAGAGACAGGAGAATACAGAAGGACATCCACAGAGAGGAGAGAATAGAAGAGCATCGGATGAGAGGAGAAAACAGAAGGGAATCAAAAGAGAGGAGAGGGCAGAAGGGCATCCATAGATAAGAGAAGAGAGAAGGGCATCCAGAGAGAGGAGAAGACACAAGGGCATCCAGAGAGATGAGAGAACAGAAGATCATCCATAGAGAGAAGAGAACAGAAGGGCATCCAGAGGGAGGATAAAACAGAAGGGCATCCCGAGAGAGAGAGGACAGAAATGGCATCCAGAGAGAGAAGAGGACACAAGGGCATCCAGATAGAAGAGAGAACAGAAGGACATAGAGAGAGAGGAGAGAACAAAAGGGTATTCAGAGCGAGGAGAGGAAAATAGGGCATCCAGAGAGAGGAGAGAAGAAAAGGGCATCCAAAAAAAAAGAGAAGACAGAAGGGAATCCAGAGAGTGGAGAGAACAGAAGGACATCCAGAGAGAGGAGAGAACAGAAGGGCATCCAGAGAGAGGAGAGTACAGAAGGGATCCAGAGAGAGGAGAGAACAGAAAGCCATCCAGATAGAGGAGAGGACAGAAGGGCATCCAGAGAGTGGATAGAACAGAAGAGCATCCAGAGAGAGAAGGGAACAGAAGGGCATCGAGAGGGATGAGAGGACAGAAGAGAATCTAGAGACAGGAGAGAACAGAAGGACATCCAGAGAGAGGAGAAGACAGAAGGGCATCAGGAAAGAGGAGAGAACAGAAGAACATCCAGAGGGAGGAGACAACAGAAGGTCATCTAGAGTGATGAAAATACAGAAGGGCATCCAGAGAGAGGAGAGGACAGAAGGGCATCCAAAGAGAAGAGAACAGAAGGGCATCCAGAGAGAAGAGAATACAGAAGGGCATCCAGAGTGATGAGAGGACAGAAAGGCATGTAGAGAGAGAAGACATAAGTGCATCCATAGATAGGTGAAAACAGAAGGGCATCCAGAGAGAGGAGAAGACAGAAGGGCATCCAGAGAGATGACTTGACAGAAGAGCATACAAAGAGTGGAGAGATCAGAAGGTCATCCCGAGAGACGGAAAGTCAGAAGGGCATCCAGAGAGAGGAGAGGACAGAAGGGCATCTGGATAGAGGAGAGAAAGTAAGGTCATCCAGAGAGAGGAGACAACAAACGGTCATCCAGAGAGATGAAAAGACAGAAGGGCATCCAGAGAGAGGAGAGAACAGAAGGGCTTCCAGAGAGAGGAGAGAACAGAAGGGCATGTAGAGACAGAAGAAAACAGAAGGGCGTCCATAGATAGGTGAAAACAGAAGGGCATCCAGAGAGAGGAGAAGACAGATGGGCATCCAGTTAGAGGAGAGAACCGAAGGGCATCCAGAAAGAGGAGACAAGAGAAGGTCATCCAGAGGGAGGAGAAGACAGAAGGGCATACAGAGAGAGGAGAGGACAGAAGAAAATCCGGAGAGAGGAGAGAACAGAAGGACATCCAGCTAGGAGAGAAGACAGAAGGGCATCCAGAGAGAGTAGAGTAAAAAAGGTAATCCAGAGAGAGAAGAGGACAGAAGGGCATCCAGGGAAAGGAGAGGACAGAAGACCATCCAGCAAGAGGAGAGAACAGAAGGGCATCCAGAGAATGGAGAGAACAGAAGAGCATTGGAAGAGAGGAGAAAACAGAAGGTCATCAAAAGTGAGGAGAGGACAGAAGGGTGTCCATAGAGAAGAGAAGATAGAAGGGTATCCAGAGAGAGGAGAGGACACAAGGGCATCCAGAGAGATGAGAGAACAGAAGATCATCCAGAGAGAGAAGAGAACAGAACGGCATCCAAAGAGAGGAGAAGACAGAAGGGCATCCAGAGAGAAGAGAATACAGAAGGGCATCAAGAGAGAAAAGAAGACACAAGGGCATCCAGATAGAGGAGAAAACAGAAAGGCATACAGAGAAAGGAGAGAACAGAAGGATATCCGGAGAGAGGATAGGAGAAAAGGGCATCCAGAGAGAGAAGAGAACAGAAGGGCATCCAAGAGAAAAAAGAAGACAGAAGGGCATACAGAGAGAGGAGAGGACAGAACTAAATCTGGAGAGAGGAGAGAACAGAAGGACATCCAGAGAGAAGAGAAGACAGAATGGCATCCAGAGAGAGTAGAGGAAAGAAGGGAATCCAGAGAGAGAAGAGGACAGAAGGACATCCAGAGAGAGGAGAGAACAGAAGGGCATCCAGAGAAATGAGAAT
>NC_047668.1:80658309-80721107 GCF_011762505.2 Arvicanthis niloticus | reverse complement strand
GCGGACAGAAGGACATCCACAGAAAAAAGAACAGAAGGCCATCCAGAGGGAGGAGAAGACAGAAGGGCATCTGCATAGAGGAGAGAACAGAAGGGCAACTAGAGAGACGAGGGAACAGAAAGGCATTCAGAGAGAGGAGCAAACAGAAGTGAATCCAGAGAGAGGAGAAGACAGAACGGCATTCAGAGAGAGGAGAGAGCAGAAGGGCATCCAGAGAAAGGAGAAGACAGAAGGGAATGCAAAGAGAGAAGAGAACAGAAGGGCATCCAGAGATAGGAGAAGACAGAAGGTCATATAGAGAGAGGAGAGGACAGATGATCATCCATAGAGAGGAGAGAGCAGAAGAAGGGCATCCAGAAAGTGGAGAGGACAGAAGGGCATCCAGAGAGAGGAGAGGACAGAAGGACATCTCGAGTGAGGAGAAAACAGAAGTGACTTTAGAGAGAGGAGAAGACAAAAAGAGAATGCAGTGAGAGGAGAGAACAGAAGGGCATCCAGAGAGAGGAGAAGACAGAAGGGAATCCAAAGACAGGAGAGAACAGAAGGGCATTCAGAGAGAGCAGAAGAAAGAAGGGCATCCAAAGAGAAGAGAGAACAGATGGGCACCCAGAGAGTGGAGAAGACAGAAGGGAATCCAAACAGAGGAGAAAACACAAGGGCATCAATGGAGAGGAGAATACAGTAGGGAATCTAGAGAGTGGAGAGAACAGAAGGGCATCCAGGGAGAGGAGAGTTTAGAAGGGCAACCAGAGAGAGGAAAGAACAGAAATCCATCCAGAGTGAGGGGAAGGCAGAAAGGCATCCGTAGAGAGGAGAGAACACAAGGGCATCCAGAAAAAAGAGAGAACAAAAAAGAATCCAGAGTGAGGAGTGAACAGAAGGGCATTCAAAGAGAGAGGCCAGAGCAGAAGGGCATCCAGAGAGAGGAGAAGACAGAAGGGCATCCAAAGAGAGGAGAGTAAAGAAGGGCATAAAGAGAGAGGAGAAGATAGAAGGGCATCCGGTGAGAGGATAGAAAAGAAGCGCATCCAGAAAGAGGAGAGAACACAAGGTAATCCACAGAAGGAGAAGACAAAAGTGTATCCAAAGAGAGGAGAGAACAGAAGGGAATGCGAAGAGAGGAGAAGTCAGAAGGGCATTCAGAGAGAGGAGAGGACATAAGGGCATTTGAAAATAGAAGAGAACATAAGGGCATCCAGGAAGAGGAGAGAACAGAAGGGCATCTAGAGAAAGGAGAGAACAGAATGGCATCCAGAGAGAGGAGAGGACAGATGGCATCTAGAAAAAGGAGAGAACAGAAGTGAATCCAGAGAGATGGGAAGACAGAAGCGCATTCAGAGAGAGGAGAGAGCAGAAGGGCATCCAGAGAGAGGAGAAGACAGAAGTGCATACAGGGAGAGGAGAGGACAGATGGGCATCCAGAGAAAGGAGAGAGCAGAAGGGCATCCAGAGTGAGAAGAAGGCAATAGGGCATCCAGGGAGAGGAGAAAACAGAGGGCCATCAAGAAAAAGGAGAGAACATAAGGGCATCCAGAGAGGAGAGAACAGAAGAACATTCAGAGAGAGGAGAGAGCAGAAGGGCATACAGAGAGAGTAGAAGACCAAAGGGAATCCAAAAAAAGGAGAGAACAGAAGGGCATTTGGTGAGGAGAAGAAAGAAGGGCATCTGGAGAGAAGAGAGAACAGATGGGCATCCAGAGAGTGAAGAAGACAAAAGGGCATCAAGAAAAAGAGGGCAGAATGACATACTGAGAGAGGAGAGAACAGAAGGCCATACCGAGAGAGGAGAAAACAATAGGGCATCCATAGAGAGAATAGAAAATCATCAGGACAGAGGAGAGAGGAGTAGAGCATCCAGAGAGATGAGAAGAAAGAAGGTCATCCAGACAGAGAATAGAACAGAAGGGCATCCACCGAGAGGAGGAGACAGAAGGGCATTCAAAGAGAGGAAAGGACAGAAGGGCATCCAGAGAGAGGAGGATATAGAAGGGCATCCAGAGAGAGGAGAAGAAAGAAGGGCATACAGAGAGAGGAGAAGACAAAAGGGCGTCTAGAGAGAAGAGAGTACAGAATGACATAAAGAGAGAGTAGAGAACATAAGGGCATCCAGAGACAAGAGAAGACAGAAGGGCATCCAGAGAAAGAAGAGGATATAAAGGAATCCAGAGAGAGAAGAGGACAGGAGGGCATCAACAGAGGAGAGTTCGGAAGGTCATCCGGAGAGAGGAGAGGACAGAAGGGCCTCCATAGAGAGGAGAGAACAGAAGGGAATCCAGAAAGAGGAGACAACAGAAGGTCATCCAAAGAGAGGAGAAGCCAGAAGGGAATACAGATACTGGAGAGGCCAGAAGGACATCTGTAGAGAGGGAGTAAAAAAGGCCATCCTGAGACTGGAGAGAAGAGAAAATCATCCATTGAGAGGAGAGAAGAGTTGGGCATCCAAAGAGGAGAAGAACGGAGGTCATTCAGACAGAAGAGTGAACAGAAGCGCATCCACAGAGAGGAGAAGACAGAAGGGCATTGAGTGAGAGGAGAGGACAGAAGGGAATCCAGAGAGAGGAGAACACAGAAAAACATCCAGAGAGATGACAGAACAGAAAGGCATCCGGAGAGAGGAGGAAATTGAAGGGCATCCGGAGAGAGGAGAAAACAGAAGGGCATCCAGAGAGGGGAGAGGACAAAACTGCATCCAAACTGAGGAGAGAACAGAAGGGTATCCAGAGAGAGAAGAGGACAGAAGGGCATCCAGAGAGAGGAGAGGATAGAAGGGCATCCAGAGAGAGGAGATGACACAAGAACATCCCGAGAGACAAATGAACAGAAGAGCATCCAGAGAGATCAGAGGACACAATGGCAATTGGAGAGATGAGAGAACAGAAGATCATACACAGACAGAAGAGCACAGAAGTTCATCCAGAGAGATGAAAGAACAGATCATTCAGAGAGAGAAATGAACAGATGGACATCCAGAGTGATGAGAGGATAGAAGAGAATCTAGAGAGAGGAGAGAACAGAAGGGTATCCGGAGAGAGGAGAAGACAGAAGGGCATCCTGTTAGAGGAGAGCACAGAAGGGCATCCAGAGAGAAGAGAAAACAGAAGGTCATCCAGAGGGAGGAGAAGACAGAAGGGCATACAGAGAGAGGAGAGGACAGAAGGGAACCAGGAGAGAGGAGAGAACAGAAGGGCATCAGGAGAGAAAGAGGACAGAAGGGCATCCTGAGACTGGAGAGAATAGAAAATCATCCAGACATAGGAGAGAAGAGTAGAGCATCCAGAGACATGAGAAGAAAAATGGTTATCCAGACAGAAAAGAGAAAAGAAGGGCATCCACTGAGTGGAGAAGACAGAAGGGCATCTAGAGAGAAGAGAAGACAGAAGGGCATCCAGAGAGAGGAGAGGACACAAGGGCATCCAGAGAGAGAAGAGACAGAAGTGCAGACAGAGAGATGAAAAGATAGAAGGGCATCCAGAGAAAGAAGAGTACAGAAGGGAATCCAGAGAGAGAAGCGAACAGAAGGGCATCCAGAGAGAGGAGAGGACAGAAGGCCATCCAGAGAGAGTAGAGAACAGAAGGGCATCCAGAGAAAAGAGAAGACCGAAGGGCATCCAGAGAAAGGATAAGACAGAAGGACCTCCATAGAGAGTAGAGAACAGAAGGGCATCCAGAGAGTGGAGAAAACAGAAGGGCATCCCAAGAGAGGAGAGGACAGAAGTGCATCTGGAGAGTGGATAGAACAGAAGGGCATCCAGGGAGAGGAGAGAACAGAAGAGTGTCCAGAGAGAGGAAAACACAGAAGGGCATTCAGAGAGAGGGGAGGACAGAAGGGTATCCAGAGAAAGGAGACAACAGAAGACATCCAGAGAGAGTAAAATACAGAAGGGCATCCAGAGACAAGAGAGGATAGAAGGACATCCATAAAGAAGATAGGACCCAAGGACATCAAGAGAGATGTGAGAACAGGAGAATATCCACAGAGAGGAGAGAACAGAAGGGCCTCCAGAGAGATGAGAGAACAGAAGATCATCCAGATAAAGAAGAGTACAGAAGGGCATACAAACAAATGAGAGGACAGAACAGAATCTAAAGACAGGAGAGAACAGTAGGGTATCCAGAGAGAGAAGAATACAGAAGGTCATTTAGAGAGAGGAGAGGACACAAGGGCATCCAGAGTGATGAGAGAACAGAATAGCATCAATAGAGAGAATAGAACAGAAAGGGATCAAGAGAGATGAGAGGAAAGGAGGGAATCTATATAGAGGAGAGAACAGAAGGGCATCCAGGCAGAGGATAATACAGAAGGGCATCGGGATAGAGGAGAGACCAGAATGGCATCCAGAGAGAGGATACAACAGAAGGTCATCCAGAGAGAGGAGAACACAGAAGGGAATTCAGACAGAATAGAGGACAGAACGGCATCCAGAGATAGGAGAAGACAGAAGGGCATCCACAGAGAGTAGAAGATAGAAGGGCATCAAGAGAGAAGAGCACAAAAAGGCATCCAGAAATAGGAGAGGACAGAAGGGCATCCAGAGAGAGGAGAGAACAGAAGGGCATCCAGATGGAGGAGAGAACTGAAGGTTATCCAGGCAGATGAGAGTATATGAGAGCCTCCATAGAGAGAAGAGAACAGAAAGGCAACCAGAGATATTAGAGGACAGAAGAGAATCCATAGACAAAAGAGGACAGAAGGGCATGCAAGAGAGGAGATTACAGAAGGGCATCCAGAGAGAAGAGAAAAGAAGGGCATCCAGAGTGAGGAGAGAACAGAAGGGTATCCAGAGAGAGAAGAGAACAGAAAGGCATCCAGAGTGAGGAGAGGACAGAAGGTCATTCAAAAAGAGGAGAGGACAGAAGGGCATCCAGAGAAAGAAGACAACAGAAAGATATCCAGAGAGAGCAGAATACAGAAGGGCATCCACAGAGAGGAGAGTACAGAAGAGCATTGGAAGAGAGGAGGAAACAGAAGGGCATCCAAAGAGAGGAGAGGACAGAAGGGCATTCATAGAGAAGAGAAGACAGAAGGGCATCCAGAGAGAGGAGAGGACAAAAGGGCATCCAGAGAGATGAGAGAACTGAAGATCATCCAGAGAGATAAGAGAACAGAAGGGCATCCAGAGAGATGAGCGAACAGAAGATCATCCAGAGAGAGAAGAGAACAGAAGAACATCCAGAGAAATGAGAGGACAGAAGAGAATCTAGATAGAGGAGGGAAGAGAAGGGGATACAAAGAAAGGAGAAGACAGAAGGGCATCCAGAGAGGAGAGAGGACAGAAGGGCATCCAGAGAGAGAAGAGGACACAAGGGCATCCAAAGAAAGGAGAAGACAGAAGGACATCCGGAGAGAGGAGTGAACAGAAGGGCATCTAGAGAGAGGAGAGGACAGAAGGGCATCAGAAGAGAGGAGAGAACAGAAGGGCATCCAGAAAGAGGAGAGAACATAAAGGTAACCAGAGAGAGAAGACACAAGAGAAACCAAAGAGAGGAGAGAACAAAAGGGCATTTGGAAAGAGGAAAAGACAGAAAGACATCCAGAGAGAGGAGAGGACAGAAGGGCATCCGGAAAAAGAAGAGGACACAAGGGTATCCAGTGATATGAGAGAACAGAAGGGCATCCCGAAGAGGAGAGAACAGAAAGGTATCAAAAGAGAGGAGCGGACAAAAGGTCATCCAAAGATTAGAGAGTACAGAACGGCCTCCAGACAAAAAAGAAGACACAAGAGCATCTGGAGAGGGGAGAGGACAGAAGGGCATCTAGGGAGAGAAGTGAACAGAAGGGCATCCAGAGAGAGGAGAAGACAGAAGGGCATCTAGAGAGAGCAGAGAACACAAGGGCAAACAGAAAGAGGTGAAGACAGAATGGCATTGGTAGACAGGAGAGAACAGATGGGCATCCAGAAAGAGGAGAGGACAGAAGGGCATCCAGAGAAAGGAGACAACAGAAGGACATCCAGAGAGAGGAGAAGACAGAAGGGAATTGGGAGAAACGAGAGAACAGAAGGGCATAGGGAGAGGGGAGATGACAGAAGGGCATCCAGAGAGAGGAGACAGCAGAAGGGCATCCAGAGATAAGAGAAGTTTGAAGGGACTCGAGAGAGAGGAGAGAACAGAAGGGCATCCAGAGAGAGGAGAAGACTGAAGGGCATCGGGAGAGTCGACAAAACAGAAGGGCATAAAGAGAGAGGAGAAGACAGAAGGGCATCCAATGAGAGGAGAGTACAGAAGTTATCCAGAGAGAGGAAAAAACAGAAAGGTGTCCAGACAGAGGAGAAGACAGAAGGGCATCTAGAGAGAGGAGAGAACACAAGGGCATCCGGAGAGATGAAGGAACAGAAGGGCATCCAGAGTGATGAGAGTACAGGAGAGCATCCATAGAGATAAGTGTACAGAAAGGCATCCAGAGAGATTAGAGGAAAGAAGGGATCCAGAGAGAGGTTAGGACAGAAGGACATCCAAAGATAGGAGAGGACAGAAGGGCATCCAGAGAGACGAGAGGATAGAAGGGCATCCAGAGAGAGGAGAGGACAGAAGGGCATCCAGAGAGAGGAGAGACCAGAAGTGCATTCAGAGAGAGGAAAATACTGAAAGACATCCAGAGAGAGGTGAGCAGAGAACGTCATCCAGAGAGAAGAGAACAGAAGGTCATCCAAAGAGAGGAGAATCCTGAAGGACATTGAGAGAGAAGTAGACAGAAGGTCATCCACGGACAGCAGAGAACAGAAGGGCATCCAGAGAGATGAGACTACAGGAGAGCTTCCATAGAGAGAAGAGAACAAGAAGGCAACCAGAGAGATTAGAGTACAGAAGGGATCCAGAGAGAGGAGAGGACAGAAGGACATCTGATTAGAGGAGAGGACAGAAGGGCATCCAGAGAGACGAGAGGATAGAAGGGCATCCAGAGAGAGGAGAGGAAAGAAGGGCATCTAGAGAGAGGAGAGAAGAGAAGTGCATTCAGAGAGAGGAGAAGACAGAAGGGCATCCAGAGAGAGGAGAGGACAGAAGGGCTTCCAGAGAGAGGAGGGCACAGAAGGGCATCTGGAAAGATGAAAGAACAGAAGGGCATACAGAGAGAATAGAGGACCAAAGGGCATGTAGAGCGAGGGTGAAAAAAAAGGGCATACAGAGAGAGGAGAAAACAAAAAGGGAATCCAGAGATAAGAGAGAAAAGAAGGGCATCCAAAGAGAGGAGAGGACAGAAGGGCATCCAGAAAGATTAGAGGACAGACGGGAATCCGGATAGGGGAGAGGACAGAAGGGCATCCAGGGAAAGAAGTGAACAGAATGGCATCCAGAGAGAGGAGAGGACAGAAGGGCACCTAGAGAGATCAGAGGACACAAGGGCATCCAGATAGAGAAGAAAACAGAAGGGCATTGGTAGAGAGGAGAGAACAGAAGAGCATCATAAGAAAGGAGAGGAAAGAAGTTCATCCAGAGAGAGGAGAAGACCGAAGGGCATTCAGAGAGAGGAGAAGACAGAAGGTCATTCAGAGATAGGAGAGAACAGAAGGGCATCCTGAGTGAAGATAGCACAGCAAAACATCCATAGAGAGAACAGAACAGATAGGCAACAAGAGAGATTAGAAGACAGAAGGTATCCAGAGAGAGGAGATGACAGAAGGGCATCCAGAGAGAGGAGAGTACAGAAGCGCATCCAGAGAGAAGAGAGGACAGAAGGGCATCCAGAGAGAGGAGAGGACAGAAGGGCATCCAGAGATAGGAGAGGAGAGAAGGGCATCCAGAGAGAGGAGAGGATAGAATGGCATCCAGAGAGAGAGAGAGAAAACAGAAGTGCATTCAGAGAGAGGAGAAGACAGAAGGGCATCGAGAGAGGAGAGGAAAAAGGGCATCCAGAGAGAGGAGAGAACAGAAGGGCATCCAGAGAGAGGAGAAGACATAAGGGCATTCATAGAAAGGAGAGGCCAGATGGGCATCCAGGAAGACGAGAGGACAGAACGGCATCCCAAGAGAGGAGAGAACAGAAGGGCATCCAGAGAGAGGAGAGAACAGAAGGGCATCCAGATTGAGGAGAGAGAAAAAGGGCATACAGAGAGAGGAAAAGTTAAAAGTGCATCCGGAGAGAGGAGAGAACAGAACGGCATCTAGAGAGATGAGAAGACAGAAGGGCATCCGGAGAATGGAGAGAATAGAAGGGCATACAGAAAGAGGAGAGAACAGAAGGGCATCCAGAGAGAGGAGAAGACAAAAGGGAATCCAGAGAGAGGAGAGAACAGAAAGGCATACTGAGAGAGGAAAAGACAGAAGGGCATCCAGAGAGAGGAGTGGACAGAAGATTATCCAGAAATAGAAGAGAACAGAAGGGCATCCAGAGACAGGAGAGGACAGTATGGCATCCAGAGAGAGAAGAGGAGACAAGGACATCCAGAGACAGGAGAGAACAGAAAGGCATCCAGAAAGAGGAGAGAACGGAATTATATGTAGAGAAAGGACAAGAAAGAAGGGTATCCAGATTGAGGAGAAAATTGTCAGGCATCAAGAGACAGGAGAAAACAAAAGGGCATCGGGAGAGACGAGAGAACAGAAGGGCATAGGGAGAGAGGAGAAAACAGAAGGGCATCCAAAGAGAATAGAGGACAGAAGGAAATCTAGAGAGAGGAGAGAAGAGAAGTGTATTAAGAGAGAGGAGAATACAAAAAGGGAATGTAGAGAGAGGAGAGAAGAGAAGGGCATTCAGAGAGAAGAGAAGACAGAAATGCATAAATAGAGAGGAGAGGACAGAAGGGCATCCAGAGAGAGGAGAGGACAGAAGGGAATCCAGAGAGAGGAAAAACAGAAGGGCATCCAGAGAGAGAAGAGAGAAGGGCATCTAGAGTGAAGAGAATACAGAAGAGCATCTGGAGAGAGGAGAGATCAGAATGTCATCCAGAGAGAGGAGAAGACAGACGGACATCCAGAGAGATGAGAGGACAGAAAGGCATCCAGAGAGAGGAGAGGACATATGGGCATCCAGAGAGGAGAGCCCAGAAGGGAATCCAGAGAGACGAGAGAAAAGAAGGATATCCAGAGAGAATAGAGGACAGAATGGCATCTTGAGAGAGGAGAGAAGAGCAGCACATCCAGAGAGAGGAGAAGACAAAAAGGGCATCCACAAACAGGAGAGCACAGAGGGGCATTCAGAGAGAAGAGAGAATAGAAAGCCATCAAGAAAGAATAGAGGACAGAAGGGCATCTAGAGAGAGGAGAGAAGAGAAGGGCATCCAGAGAGAGGTGATGACAAAAAAGGAATCCAGAGAGAGGAGAGAAGAGAAACGCATTTAGAGAGAGGAGAGGACACAAGGGCATCCAGAGAGATGAGAGAACAGAAGATCTTTCAGTGAGAGGGGAGAACAAAAGGTTATCCACAGAGATGTGCGAAAAGACTATCATCTAGAGAGAGAAGGGAACAGAAGGGATGAGAGGACAGAAGAGAATCTAGAGAGAGGAGCGAAGAGAAGGGCAAAAAGTGAGATAAGACTACAGAAGGGCATCCAGAGAGAGGAGAGGACAGTAGGCCATCCAGAGAGAGGAAAAACAGAAGGGCATCCAGAGAGAAAAGAAGACAGAAGTGCATCCAGATAGAATAGAGAACAGAAGGGCATACAGAGAGAGGAGAGTACAGAAGGGTATCCAGAGAGAGGAGAGGAAAAGAGGGCATCCAGAGAGAGGAGAGAACAGAAGGGTATCCAAAGAAAGGAGAAGAAAGAAGGCCGTCCAAAGAGTGGAGAGGACAGAAGGACATCCCAAAAGAAGAGAGAACAGAAAGGGCATCCAGAGAGAGATGAGAGAACAGAAGAGAATCCAGAAAGAGAAGAGAACAGAAGCCCATCCAGAGAGAACAGAAGGCTGAAGAACATCCAGAGAGAGAAGAGGACAGAAAGCCGTCTGGAGAGAGGAGAAGACAGAAGGGCATCCACAGAGAGGAGAGGACAGAATGGCATCCAGTGAGAGGAGAGAACAGAAGGGCATCTAGAGAGAAGAGAAGACAGAAGGATATCTAGAGTGAATAAAAAATGTTCGGGCATCCAGATGGAGGAGAAGACTGAAGGGCAACAAGAGAATCGAGAGAACAGAAGGTCATAGGGAGAGAAGTGAAGACAGAAGGGCATCCAGAGAGAGGAGAGCACAAAAGGGAATCCAGAGAGACGAGAGAACAGAAGGATATCCAAAGAGAATAGAGGACACAAGGGCTTATTGAGAGAGGAGAGAAGAGAAACGCATCCAGAGAGAGGAGAAGAGAATAAGGGAATCCAGAGAGAGGAGAGACCAGTAGGGCATCCTGAGAGAGGAGAGGACAGAAGGGCATCCAGAAAGAGGAGAGGTCAGAAGGGCTTCCTGAGATAGGAGAGGACAGAAGGCATCCAGAGAGAGGAGAGGTCAGAAGGGCTTCCTGAGATAGGAGAGGACAGAAGGCATCCAGAGAGAGGAGAGAACAGAAACCCATCCAGAGAGAGGAGAGGACCGAAGGTCATCCAGAGAGAGGAGACAACAGATGGACATCCAGAGAGTGGAGAAGACAGAAGGGCATACAGAGAGAGTAGAGAATAGAAAGGTACCCAGAGAGCAGAGAAGACAGAAGGGCATATAGAGAAAGGAGTAGACAGAAGGGCATCCAGTGAGAGGAGAGAATAGAAGGCAATCCAGAGAGAGGTGAGGACAGAAGAAATCCAGAGAGAGGAGAGAACAGAAAACCATCCAGATAGATGAGAGGATAGAAGGGCATCCAGAGAGCGGATAGGACAGAAAAGCATCCAGAGTGAGGAGAGGACATAAAGGGCATCCAGGGAGAGGAAAGAACAGAAGGACATCCAAAGAGAGGATAAGACTGAAGGGCATCCAGAAAGAGGAGGTAACAGAAGGTCATCCAGAGAGAGGAAACAAGAGACAGTTATTCATAGTAATGAAAAGACAAGAGGGCATCAAGAGAGATGAGAGAACAGAAAGGCATGTAGAGAGAGGAGAATACAAAAAGGCATCCATAGATAGGTGAAAACAGAAGGGCATCCAGAGAGAGGAGAAGACAGAAACGTATCCATAGAGAGGTGAAAACAGAAGTGCATGCAGAGAGAGGGGAAGAGAGAAGGGCATCCAGAGTGAAGAGAAGACAGAAGAGCATCCGGAGAGAGGAGAGATCAGACGGTCATCCAGAGAGAGGAGAAGACAGAAGAGCATCCAGACAGAGGAGAGGACAGAAGGGCATCCATGGAGAGGAAAGAACAAAAGGGCATCCAGAGAGTGGAGAAGACAGAAGGGCATCCGGAAATAGGAGAGAACAGAAGGTCATCCAGAGATAGGAGAGAAGAGACGGTCATTCATAGTGACGAAAAGACAGAAGGGCATCCAGAGAGAGGAGAGGACAGAAGGGCATCCAAAGAGAAGAGAACAGAAGGGCATCCAAATAGAGGAGAAGACAGAAGGGCATCCAGAGAGATGAGAGGACAGAAAGGCATGTAGATAGAGGAGAATACAGAAAGGCATCCATAGATAGGGGAAAACAGAAGGGCATCCAGAGAGAGGAGATGAAAAAAGGGCATCCAGAAAGATGACTTGACAGAAGAGCATCCAGAGAATGCATATATTAGAAGATCATCCAGAGAGATGAGAAGAGAGAAGGGCATCCAGAGAGAGAGGAGAGGACAGAAGGGCATCCAGAGAGAGGAAAGAACAGAAGGGTGAACAGAGAGAGGAGAAGACAGAAGTGCATCTGGATAGAGGAGAGAACAGAAGGTCATCCACAGAGAGGAGACAACAGACAGTCATTCAGAGAGATAAATATACAGAAGGGCATCCAAGGATAGGAGAAAACAGAAGGGCTTCCAGAGAGAGGAGAAGACAGGAGGGCAACCAGAGAAAGGAGAAGACAGAAGGACATCCAGAGAAAGGAGTGGACACAAGGGCATCCAGAGAGATGAGAGAACAGGAGATAATCTAGAGAGAGAAGAGATCAAAAGAGCAACCAGAGATATGAGAGGACAAAAAAATCCAAAGAGAGGAGAGGACAGAAGAGCATCCAGAGAGTGGAGAGTACAGAAGGGGTTTCAGAGAGAAGAAAGGATAGAAGGGCACCCAGAGAGAGAAGAGGACACAAGGACATCCAGATAGATGAGAGAACAGAAAGCCATACAGAGAGAGGATAGAACAGATGGGTATCCTGAGAGAGTATAGGAGAAAAGGGCATCCAGAGAGAGGAGAGAACAGAAGGGCATCCAAAGAAAAAAGAAGACAGAAGGGCATACAGAGAGAGGAGAGGACAAAAGGACATCCCAAAAGAAGAGAGAACATAATGGTATCCAGAGAGATGAGAGAACAGGAGAGAATCCAAAAAGAAAAGAGAACAAAAGCCCATCCAGAGAGAGCAGAAGACTGAAGGACATCCAGAGAGAGAAGAGGTCTGAAGGGCACCCGGAGAGAGGAGAAGACAGAAGGGCATCCAGAGAGAGGAGAGGACAGAATGGCATCCAGTGAAAGGAGAGAACAGAAGGGCATCTAGAGAGAGAAGACAGAAGGGTATCCAGGGTGAAGAGAAAATTGTAGGGCATCCAGAGAGAGGAGATGACTGAAAGGCATCAAGATAGTCGAGAGAACAGAAGGGCATAGGGAGAGAGGAGAAGACAGAAAGGCATCCAGAGAGAGGAGAGCACAAAATGAAATCCAGAGAAATGAGAGAACATAAGGATATCCAGAGAGAATAGAGGACACAAGGCATCCTGAGAGAAGAGAGAAGAGAAGCGCATCCAGAGAGAGGAGAAGACAAAAAGGGAATCCAGAGAGAGAAGAGAACAGAAAGCCATCCAGAGATAGGAGGACAGAAGGTCTTACAGAGAGAGGAGAGAACAGACAGACATCCAGAGATCAGAGAAGACAGAAAGGTATAGAATGGTATCCAGAGAGCGGAGAAGACAGAAGAGCATCCAGAGAAAGGAGAAGACAGAAGGGCATTGAGTGAGAGGAGAGAACAGAAGGGCATCCAGAGAGAAGAAAATACAGAAGGGCATCCATAGAGAGGTGAAAACAGAAGTGCATCCATAGAGAGGAGAAGAGAGAAGAGCATCCAGAATTAAAAGAAGACCGAAGAGCATCTGGAGAGAGGAGAGATCAGATGGTCATCCAGAGAGAGGAGAAGACAGAAGGACATACAAGAGCATGGAGAAGACAGAAAGGCATCCAGAGAGAAGAGAGAACAGAAGGGCATCCACAGTGATGAGAGATCAGGAGAGCCTCCATAGAGAGACGAGAAGAAAAAGGCAACCAGAAAGATTAGAGGACAGAAGGGAATCCAGAGAGAGAAGAGGGCAGAAGGGCATCCAGAGAGAGGAGAATACAGAAGGTCATCCAGAGAGAGTAGAGAACATAATGGCATACAGAGAGGTGAGAGTACATGAGAGCATCCATAGAGATAAGAAAACAGAAAGGCAAAGAGAGATATTAGAGGACAGAAGGGAAAACAGAGAGAAAAGAGGACAGAAGGGCATCCAAGAGAGGAGAGAACAGAAGGGCATCCAGAGAGAGGAGAAGACAGAAGGGCATCCGGATAGAGGAGAGAACAGAAGGTCATCCAGATAGAAGAGATAACAGAAGGTCATCCAAAGAGATGAAAAGACAGAAGGGCATACAGAGAGAGAAGAGGACAAAACGATATCTGGAGAGAGGAGAGAACAGAAGGGTATCTGGAGAGAGGGAGGACAGAAGTGCATCCTGAGACTGGAGAGAACAGAAAATCATCCAGAGAGAGGAGAGAACAGAAGAGCATCCAGAGAGAGTAGCAGAAAAAAGGTCATGCAGTCAGATGAGATAACAGAAGGGCATCCAAAGAGAGGAGAAGACAGGAGGACATCGATTAAAAGGAGAGGACAGAACGGCATACAGAGAGAAGAAAAGACAGAAAAACATCCAGAGGAGGATAGAACACAAGGGAATCTAGAGAGTGGAGGAAACAGAAGATCATTCAGAGAGAGAAGAGAACAGAAGAGCATCCATAGAGGGGAGAAGACAGAGGGCATACAGAGAGAGGAGAGAACAGAAGGGCATTCAGAAAGATGAGAGAACAGTAGAGCATCCATAGAGAGAAGAGAACAGAAGGGCAACCAGAGAGATGAGAGGACAGAAGGGAATCCATAGAGAGGAGAGGACAGAAGGGCCTCCAGAGAGAAAAGAGAACAGAAGGGCATCCAGAGCGTGGAGAAGACAGAAGGGCATCTAGAGAGAGGAGAGAACAGAAGGGCATACAGAGAGATGATAGGACAGAGAACATCCGGAGAAAGAAGAAGACATAAGGGCATCCAGAGAGAGGATATTACAGAAGGACATCCAGAGAGAAGAGAGTAAATAAGGGCCTCAAGAGAGACGAGAGAACATAAGGTCATCCAGAGAGAGGAGAAGACTGAAGGGCATCAAAAGAGAGGAGAGTACAGGATAGCATCTATAATGAGAAGAGAACAGAAGTGCAACGAGAGAGATGCGAGGACAGTATGGAATCCAGAGAGAGGAGAGGACAGAAGGGCCTCCAGAGAGATGAGAGAACAGAAGATCATCCAGAGAGAGAAGAAAACAAAAGGGAATCCATAGAGAGGAGAAGACAGAAGGGCATTGAGTGAGAGGAGAGAACAGAAGGGCATCCAGAGAGAGGAGAATACAGAAGGGCATCCATAGAGAGGTGAAAACAGAAGTGCATCCATAGAGAGGAGAAGAGAGAAGGGCATCCAGAGTTAAGAAAAGACAGAAGAGCATCCGGAAAGAGGAGAGATCAGAAGGTCATCCAGAGAGAGGAGAAGACAGAAGGACATACAGAGCGTGGAGAAGACAGAAGGGCATCCAGAGAGAAGAGAGAACAGAAGGGCATCCAGAGCAATGAGAGGTCAGGAGAGCCTCCATAGAGGGAAGAGAAGAAAAAGGCAACCAGAAAGATTAGAGGACAGAAGGGAATCCAGAGAGAGAAGAGGACAGAAAGGCATTCAATTGAGGAGAGTGCAGAAGGGCAACCAGAGAGAGGAGAGGACAGAAGGCAATCCTGAGAGCGGAGATGACAGAAGGGCATCTAGAGAGAGGAGAATACAGAAGGTCATCCAGAGAGAGGAGAGAACATAAGGGCATACAGAGAGATGAGAGTACAGGAGAGAATCCATAGAGATAAGAGAACAGAAACGCAAAGAGAGATATTAGAGGACAGAAGGGATACCAGAGAGAAAAGAGGAGAGAAGGGGATCCAAAAGAGGAGAGAACAGAAGGGCATCCAGAGAGAGGAGAAGACAGAAGGGCATCCAGAGAGAGGAGAAGACAGAAGGGCATCCAGAGAGAGGAGAGAACATCAGTGCATCCAGAGAGAGGAGAAGACAGAACGTATCCATAGAGAGGAGGTTACAGAAGGGCATACAGAGAGAAGAGAAAAGAAGGGCATCCAGAGAGAGGAGAGACAGAAGGGCATCCAGAGACAAGAGAGGAAAGAAGGGCATCCAGAGAGAGTAGAGATCAGAAAGGCATCCAGAGCAGGGAGAGGACACAAGGGCATCCAGAGAGAGGAGAGATCAGAAAGGCATCTAGAGCAGGGAGAAGACACAAGGGCATCCAGAGAGAGGAGAAGACACAAGGGCATCCAGAGAGACGAGAGAACAGAAGATCTTCCAGAGAGAGGAGAGAACAGAAGGGCATCCACAGAGATGAGCTAGCAGAAGTTCATACAGAGAGAAAAGGGAACAGAAGACCATCCAGAGGGATGAGAGTAAAGAATAGAATCTAGAGAGAGAAGAGTACAGAAGGGCATCAAGAGAGATGATGTGACATAAGGTCATCCAGAGAGAGGAGACAACAGAAAGTCATCCATTGTGATGAAAAGACAGAAGGGCATCCAGAGAGATGCGAGAACAGAAAGGCATGTAGAGAGAGGAGAAGACAGAAGGGCATCCATAGATAGGTGAAAACAGAAGGGCATCTAGAGAAAGAAGAAGACAGAATGACATCCCGAGTGATGACTGTACAGAAGGGCATCCGGAGAGTGGAGTGATCAGAAGGGCATCCAGAAAGAGGGGAAGACAGAAGGGCATCCAGAGAGAGGAGAGGACAGAAGCGCATCAAGAGAGAGGAAAGAGCAGAAGGGCATCCAGAGTGAGGAGAAGACAGAAGGGCATCTGGATATTGGAGAGAACAGAAGGTCATCCAGAGAGAGGATACAACAGACGGTCATCAAGAGATACAAAAAGACAGAAGGGCATCCAGAGAAAGGAGAGAACAGAAGTGCTTTCAGAGAGATGAGAGGACAGAAGTGAATCTAAGAGAGGAGAGAACAAAAAGGCAAGTACAGAAAGGAGAAGACATAAGGGCCTCCATATAGAGGGAAAAACAGGAGAACATGCAGAGAGAGAAGACCGAAGGGCATCTGGAGTGAGGAGAGTACAGAAAGGCATCCAGAGAGAGTAGAGTACAAGAGGGCATCCAGAAAAAGGAGAAGACAGAAGAGTATCCAGGGAGAGCAAGGGAAAAAAGGGCATTCAGAGAGATGAGAGAACAGAAGATCTTCAAGAGAGAGGAGAGAACAGAAGAGCATCCACAGAAATGAGCGATCAGAAGATCATTCAGATAGATAAGGGAAAAGAAGGGCATCATGAGGGATGAAAGGACAAAAGAGAATCTAGAGAGATGAGAGACGAAAACAGAGTGGCATCCAGAGAGATGAGAGGAGTGAAGGGAATCTAGAGAGCTTAGAGAACAGAAGGGCATCCAGAGAAAGGAGAAGACAGAAGGGCATCAGGATAGAGGAGAGAACAGAAGGTCATCCAGATAGAAGAGACAACAGAAGGTCATCCAGAGAGATGAAAAGACAGAAGGGCATACAGAGAGAGGAGAGGACAAAAGGATATCTGGAGAGAGGAGAGAACAGAAGGGTATCTGGAGAGAGGGAGGACAGAAGTGCATCCTGAGACTGGAGAGAACAGAAAATCATCCAGAGAGAGGAGAGAACAGAAGAGCATCCAGAGAGAGGAGCAGAAAGAAGGTCATGCAGTCAGATGAGATAACAGAAGGGCATCCAAAGAGAGGAGAAGACAGAAGGGCATCGAGTAAAAGGAGAGGAGAGAACGGCATATAGAAAGAAGAAAAGACAGAAAAACATCCAGAGAAGTATAGAACACAAGGGAATCTAGAGAGTGGAGGAAACAGAAGACCATCCAGAGAGAGAAGAGAACAGAAGAGCATCCATAGAGGGGAGAAGACAGAGGGCATACAGAGAGAGGAGAGAACAGAAGGGCATTCAGAAAGATGAGAGAACAGGAGAGCATCCATAGAGAGAAGAGCACAGAAGGGCAACCAGAGATATGAGAGGGCATAAGGGAATCCAAAGAGAAGAGAGAATAGAAGGGCATCCAGAGAGAGGAGAGGACAGAAGGACATTTGGAGATAGGAGAGAACAGAAGGGCATCCAGAGAGAGGAGAGAACAGAAGGGCATCCAGAGAGAGGATAGGACAGAGAACATCCGGAGACAGGAAAAGGCATAAGGGCACCCCGAGAGAGGATATGACAGTAGGGCATCCAGAGAGAAGAGAGTAAATAAGGGCCTCCAGAGAGATGAGAGAAGAGAAGGGCATCCACAGAGAGGAGAAGACTGAAGGGCATCCAAAGAGAGAAGAGATCAGAAGGGCATCCAGAGAGAGGAGAAGAAAGAAGGGCATCTGTAGAGAGGAGAGTACAGGAGAGCATCTACAGTGAGAAGAGAACAGAAGGGCAATGAGAGAGATGAGAGGACAGAACGGAATCCATAGAGAGGAGAGGACAGAAGGGCCTCCAGAGAGAAAAGAGAACAGAAGGTTACCCAGAGCCTGGAGAAGACAGAAGGGCATCTAGAGAGAGAAGAGAACAGAAGGGCATCCAGAGAAATGATAGGACAGAGAACATCCGGAGACAGGAGAAGACATAAGGGAATCCAGAGAGTGGATATTACAGAGGGGCATCTAGAGAGAAGAGAGTAAATAAGGGCCCCAAGAGAGACGAGAGAACAGAAGGGCATCCAGAGAGAGGAGAAGACTGAAGGGCATCCAAAGAGAGGAGAGTACAGGATAGCATCTATAATGAGAAGAGAACAGAAGCACAAAGAGAGAGATGAGAGGACAGAAGGGAATCCAGTGAGAGGAGAGGACAGAAGGGCCTCCAGAGAGATGAGAGAACAGAAGATCATCCAGAGAGAGAGAAGATAACAGAAGGACATCCAGAGTGAGGAGAAGACAGAAGGGCATCCAGAGAGCAGAGAGGACAGAAGGGCATCAAGATAGAGAAGAGGACACAAGGGAATCCAGATAGAGGAGAGAAAAGAAAGGCATACAGAGAGAGGATAGGACAGAAGGGTATCCAGAGAGACGATAGGAGAATAGGGAATCCAGAGAGAGAAGAGAACAGAAGGGCATCCAAAGAAAAAAGAAGACAGAAGGGCATACAGAGACAGGAGAGGACAGAAGGACATCCCAAAAGAAGAGAGAAAAGAATGGTATCCACAGAGATGAGAGAACAGGAGAGAATCCAAAAAGAGGAGAGAACAGAAGCCCATCCAAAGAGAGCAGAAGACTGAAGGACATCCAGAGAGAGAGTAGAGGACTGAAGGGCATCCGGAAAGAGGTGAAGACAGAAGGGCATCCAGAGAGAGAAGAGGACAGAAGGGCATCCAGAGAGAGGAGACGACAGAAGGGCATCCAGTGAGAGGAGAGAACAGAAAGGATCTAGAGGGAGGAGAAGACAGAAGGGTATCTAGAGTGAAAAGATAATTGTAGGGCATCCAGAGAGAGGAGAAGACTGAAGGGCATCGAGGGAGTCGAGAGAACAGAAGGGCACAGGAAGAGAGGAGAAGACAGAAGGGCATCCAGAGAGAGGAGAGCACAAAAGGGAATCCAGAGAGACATTAGAACTGAAGGATATCCAGAGAGATTAGAGAACACAAGGGCATCCTTAGAGAAGTGAGAAGAGAAGCATATCCAGAGAGGAGAAGACAAAAAGGGAATCCAGAGAGAGGAGAGAACAGTAGGGCATCCAGAGAGAGGAGAGGACAGAAGGGCATCCAGAGAGGCAAGAAGACATAGGGCATACAGAGAGAGGAGAGAACATAAGTGCATCCAGAGAGAGGAGAAGACAGAAGGCATCCATAGATAGGAGATTACAGAAGGGCATCCAGAGAGAAGAGAAAAGAAGGGCATCCAAAGAGAGGAGAAGACAGAAGGGCATCCAGAGACAGGAGAGGACAGAAAGACATCCAGATAGAGGAGAGAACAGAAGGGCATCCAGAGAGAGGAAAGACAGAAGAACATCCAGAGACAACAGAGGAAAGAAGGGCATCCAGAGAGAGGAAAGACAGAAGGGCATCCAGAGAAAAGAGAGGAAATTAGGGCACCCAGAGAAAGGAGAAGACAGAAGGGCATCGAGTGAGAGGAGAGAACAGAAGGGCATCCAGAGAAAGTAGAATACAGAAGGGCATCCATAGAGAGGTGAAAACAGCAGTGCATCCAGAGAGAGGAGAAGAGAGAAGGGCATCCAGAATTAAGAGAAGACAGAAGTGCATCTGGAGAAAGGAGAGATCAGACAGTCATCAAGAGAGAGGAGAAGACAGAAGGACATACAGAGCATGGAGAAGACAGAAGGACATCCAGAGAAAAGAGAGAACAGAGGGGCATACAGAGTGATGAGAGGTCAGGAGAGCCTCCATAGAGAGAAAGAAGAAAAAGGCAACCAGAAATATTAGAGGAAAGAAGGGAATTCAGAGAGAGAAGAGGACAGAAGGGCATCCAAGAGAGGAGAGGGCAGAAGGGCATCCAGAGAGAGGAGAGGACAGAAGGGAATCCAGAGGGCAGAGATAACAGAAGTGCATCCAGAGAGAGGAGAAGACAGAAGGGCATCCAGAGAGAGGAGAGAACATAAGGGCATACAGAGTGATGAGAGTACATTAGAGCATCCATAGAGATAAGAGAACAGAAAGGCAAAGAGAGATATAGAGGACAGAAGGGAAACCAGAGAGAAAAGAGGACAGAAGGACATCCAAGAGAGGAGAGAACAGAAGGGCATCCGGAGAGAGGAGAGGACAGAAAGGCATCCAGAGAGGGGAGAAGACAGAAGGGAATCCAGAGAGAGGAGAGAACATAAGTGCATCCAGAGAGAGGAGAAGACAGAACGCATCCATAGAGAGGAGATTACAGAAGGGCATCCAGAGAGAAGAGAAAAAAAGTCATCCTAAGAGAGAAGACAGAAGGGCATCCAGAGAAAGGAGAGGACAGAAAGGCTTCCGATAGAGGAGAGAACAGAAGGGCATCCAGAAAGAGGAGAGACAGAAGGGCATCCAGAGACAAGAGAGGAAAGAAGGGCATCCAGAGAGAGGAGAGAACAGAAGGGCATCCAGAGAGGGGAGAGGACAGAAGGCTTCCAGATAGAGGAGAGAACAGAAGGGCATCCAGAAAGAGGAGAGACAGAAGGGCATCCAGAGAGGGGAGAAGACAGAAGGGCATCCAGAGAGAGGAGAGAACATAAGTGCATCCAGAGAGAGGAGAAGACAGAATGTATCCATAGAGGAGATTACAGAAGGTCATCCAGAGAGAAGAGAAAAGAAGGGCATCCAGAGAGAGGAGAGACAGAACGGCATCCAGAGACAAGAGAGGAAAGAAGGGCATCCAGAGAGAGAAGAGAACAGAAGGGCATCCAGAGAGAGGAGAGGACACAAGGGCATCCAGAGAGATGAGAGAACAGAAGTGCATCCACAGAGGTGAGTGAACAGAAGTTTATAAAGAGAGAAAAGAAAACAGAAGGCCATCCAGAGGTATGAGAGTACAGAATAGAATCTAGAGAGAGAAGAGAACAGAAGGGTATCTAGAGAGATGATGAGACATAAGGTCATCCAGAGAGAGGAGACAACAGAAGGTCATCCATAGTGACGAAAAGACAGAAGGGCATCCAGAGAGAGAAGAGGACAGAAGGACATCCAGAGAGATGCGAGGACAGAAAGGCATGTAGAAAAAGGAGAAGACAGAAGGGCATCCATAGATAGGTGAAAACAGAAGGGCATCCATAGAAAGTAGAAGACAGATGGGCATCCAGAGAGATGACTGTACCGAAGGGCATCCGGAGAGTGGAGGTATCAGAAGGGCATCCAGAAAGAGGGGAAGAGAGAAGGGCATCCAGAGAGAGGAGATGACAGAAGAGCAACAAGAGAGAGGAAAGAACAGAAGGGCATCTAGTGAGAGAAGAAAACACAAGGGCATCTGTATATAGGAGAGAACAGAAGGTCATCCAGAGGGGGGATACAACAGACGGTCATCAAGAGAGACAAAAAAAACAGAAGGGCCTCCAGAGAAAGAAGAGAAAAGAAGGGCATCCAGAGAGATGATAGGACAGAGAACATCCGGAGACAGGAGAAGACATAAGGGAATCCAGAGAGTGGATATTACAGAAGGGCATCCAGAGAGAAGAGAGTAAATAAGGGCCTCAAGAGAGATGAGAGAACAGAAGCGCATCCAGAGAGAGGAGAAGACTGAGGGGCATCCAAAGAGAGGAGAGTACAGGATAGCAACTATAGTGAGAAGAGAACAGAAGCACAATGAGAGAGATGAGAGGATAGAAGAGAATCCAGAGAGAGGAGAAGACAGAAGGGCCTCCAGAGAGATGAGAGAACAGAAGATCATCCAGAGAGAGAGAAGATAACAGAAGGGCATCCAGAGAGAGGAGAAGACAGAAGGGCATCCAGAGAGTAGAGAGGACAGAAGGGCATCAAGATAGAGAAGAGGACACAAGGGCATCCAGATAGAGGAGAGAACAGAAAGGCATACAGAGAGAGGATAGAACAGAAGGGTATCCGAAGAGATGATAGGAGAATAGCGCATCCAGAGAGAGAAGAGAACAGAAGGGCATCCTAAGAATAAAGAAGACAGAAGGGCATACAGAGACAGGAGAGGACAGAAGGACATCTCAAAAGAAGAGAGAAAGAATGGTATCCAGAGAAATGAGAGAACAGGAGAGAATCCAAAAAGAGGAGAGAACAGAAGCCCATCCAGAGAGAGCAGAAGACTGAAGGACATTCAGAGAGAGTAGAGGACAGAAGGGCATCCAGAGAGAGGAGAAGACAGAAGGGCATCCAGAGAGAGGAGAGGACAGAAGGGCATCCAGTGAGAGGAGAGAACAGAAGGGATCTAGAGAGAGGAGAAGACAGAAGGGTATCCAGAGAGAAGAGATAATTGTAGGGCATCCAGAGAGAGGAGAAGACTGAAGGGCATCGAGAGAGTCGAGAGAACAGAAGGGCATAGGGAGAGAGGAGAAGACAGAAGAATATCCAGAGAAAGGAGAGCACAAAAGGGAATCCAGAGAGATGAGAGAACTGAAGGATATCCAGAGAGAATAGAGGACACAAGGGCATCTTGAGAGAGGAGTGAAGAGAAGCGCATCCGAGAGAGGAGAAGACAAAAAAGGGAATCCAGAGGGAGGAGAGAACAGTAGGGCATCCAGTGAGAGAAGAGGACAAGAGGGCATCCAGAAAAAAGAGAAGACAGAAGAGTATCCAGGGAGAGCATGGGACACAAGGGCATTCAGAGAGATGAGAGAACAGAAGATCTTCAAGAGATAGGAGAGAACAGAAGGGCACCCACAGAAAAGAGCGATCAGAAGATCATCCAGAGAGAGAAGGGAACAGAAGGGCATCCTGAGAGATGAGAGGACAGATGAGAATCCAGAGAGATGAGAGAACAGAAGAGCATCCATAGAGAGAAGAGAACAGAGTGGCATCCAGAGAGATGAGAGGAATGAAGGGAATCTAGAGACCTGAGAGAACAGAAGGGCATGTAGAGAAAGGAGAAGAGAGAAGGGCATCCAGAGAGATGAGATAACAGAAGAGCATCCTGAGAGAGGAGAGTTCAGAATGTCATCAAGAGAGAGTGGAAGACAGAAGGGCATCCAGAGAGAGGAGAGGACAGAAGGGCATCCAGAGAGAGAAAAGAACAGAAGGTCATCCAAAGAGATGAAAAGACAGAAGGGCATACAGAGAGAGGAGAGAACAGAAGGATATCTTGAGAAAGGAGAGAACAGAAGGGTATCTGGAGAGAGGGAGGACAGAAGGGCATCCTGAGACTGGAGAGAACAGAATACCATCCAGAGAGAGGAGAGAACATAAGTGCATCGAGACAGAGGAGAAGACAGATCATCCAGAGAGAGGAGAGAACAGAAGGGCATCCAGAGATATGAGAGTACAGGAGAGCCTCCATAGAGAGAAGAGAACAGAAAGGCAAAGAGAGATTTTAGAGGACAGAAGGGAATCCAGAGAGAGAAGAGGACAGAAGGCCATCGAAGAAAGGAGAGAACCGAAGGGCAGCCAGAGTGAGGAGAGGACAGAAGGGCATCCAGAGAGGGGAGAAGACATAAAGGCATCCTGAG
Source organism: Arvicanthis niloticus (assembly GCF_011762505.2). NCBI lineage: Eukaryota > Metazoa > Chordata > Mammalia > Rodentia > Muridae > Arvicanthis > Arvicanthis niloticus. The sequence continues at coordinate 80,697,739 of NC_047668.1, read as the reverse complement.
AGAGGAGAGATCATAATTGCCTCCAGAGAGAGGAGAAGACAGATCATCCAGAGAGAGCAGATTACAGAAGGACATCTAGAGAGAAGAGAAAAGAAGGGCATCCAGAGAGAGAAGAACAGAAGGCCGTCCAGAGAGAGTAGAGACAGAAGGGCATCCAGAGATATGAGAGAACAGAAGATCTTACAGAGAGAGTAGAGAACAGAACGGCATCCACAGAGATGAGGAAACAGAAGATCATCCAGAGAGTGGATGGAACAGAAGTACATCCACAGTGATGAGAGGACAGAATAGAATCTAGAGAGAGGAGACAACAGAAGGGCATCCAGAGAGTTGATGAGACAGAAGGGCATCCAGAGAGAGGAGAGTCAGAAGGGCATCCAGAAAGAGGAAAAGACAGAAAGGCATCTGGATAGAGGAGAGAAAAGAAGGTCATCCAGAGATAGGAGACAAAAGAAGGTCATCCATAGAGACGAAAAGACAGAAGGGCATCCAGAGAGAGGAGAGAACAGAAGAGCTTCCAGAGAGAGGAGAGAACAGAAGGACATATATATAGAGGAGCCTACAGAAGGTCATCCAGAGAGAGGAGAAGACAGAAGGTGATACAGAGAGAGGAGAGGACAGAAGGGAATTCAGAGAGAGGAGAGAACAGAATGGCATCCAGAGAGAAGAGAAGACAGAAGGGCATCCAGAGAGAAAAGAAGAAAGAAGGGAATTCAGAGAGAGAAGAGGACAGAAGGGCATCCAGAGAGATTAGATGACAGAAGGCCCTCCAGCGAAAGGAGAGAACAGAAGGGCCTAAATAGAGAGGAAAGAACAGAAGGGCATCCGGAGAGAGGAGGGAACAGAAGAGCGTATAGAGAGAAGAGAGGACAGAAAGGCATCCAGAGAGAGGAGAGGACACAAAGGCATCCAGAGAGATGAGAGAACAGAAGAGCATCCAGAGAGAGAAGAGGACAGAAGGCCACCAGAGAGAGGAGAGAAGAGAACGCATCCAAAGGGTGGAGAAGACAGAAGGCCATCTAGAGAGAGGGGAGAACAGAAGGGCATCGAGAGAAAGGAGACAACAAAAGGACATCCATAGAGAAGAGAAGACAGAAGTGCATCCAGATAGAGGAGAGACCAGTAGGGCATCCAGAGAGAGGAGAATATAGAAGGGCATCCAGAAGGAGAGAGGAAAGAAAGGCATCCGGAAAAAGGAGAAAACAAAAGGCATCCAGAGAGAGGAGAAGACAGAAGGGCGTCCATAGAGAGGAGAGTAAAGAAGGGCATACAGAGAAAGAAGAGAACAGAAAGGCATCCAGAAAGAGGAGAGGAGGAGGACAGAATGGCATCCACAGAGAGGGGAGAACAGATGAGCATCGAGAGAGAGGAGAGAATAGAAGGGCATCCAGAGAGAGGAAAAGACAGAAGGGCATCCAGATAGAGGAGAGTAAAGAAGGGCATACAGAGAGAGGAGAGAACAGAAGGGCATCCAGAAATAGGAGACAACAGAAGGGCATCTAGAGAGAGGAGAGGACAGAAGGGCATCCACAGAGAGGGGAGAACAAAAGAGCATCGAGAGAAATGAGAGAACAGAAGGGCATTCCATAGAGAGGAGAGGACAGAAGGACATCCAGAGATAGGAGAAAACAGAAGGGCATCCAGAGAGAAGAGAGAACAGAAAGGCATCCAGAGAGAGGAGAGGACACAAGGGCATCCAGAGAGATGAGAGCACAGAAGATCATGCAGAGAGAGAAGAGAACAGAAGGGCATAAAGAGAGAGGAGAGGACACAAGGGAATCCAGAGAGATGAGAGAACAGAAGATCATCCAGAGAGAGAAGAGAACAGAAGGGCATACAGAGAGATGAGAGGACAGAAGATGATCTAGAGAGAGATGAGAACAGAAGGGGAAGCAGATATATGAGAGGACAGAAAAAAATCCAGAGAGAGGAGAGGACAGAAGGGCATCAAGTGTATGAAGTGTACAGAAGTGAATTCAGAGAAAGGAGAGGACAAATGGGCATCCAGAGAGAGGAGGGGACAGAAAGGAATCAAGTGAAAGGAGACAACAGAAATACATCCAGTGAGAGGAGATGACAGAAGTGCATGTAGAGAGAGGAGAGACCTGAAGAGCATACAGGGAGAGGAGAATACAGAAGGGCATCCACAGTGAAGAGAGAACAGAAGAACATTGGAAGAGAGGAGAAAACAGAAGGGCATCCAAAGAAAGGAAAGGACAGAAGGGCATCCATAGAGAAGAGAAGACAGAAGGGCATCCAGAGAGGGGAATGAAGAGAAGGGCATCAAGAGAGAAGAGAAGATAGAAGGGCATTAGGATAGAGGAGAGAACAGAAGGTCATCCAGAGATAAGAGACAACAGAAGGAAATCAAGAGAGAAGAAAAAACAGAAGGGCATCCTGAGACTGGAGAGAACAGAAAATCATCCAAAGAGAGGAGAGAAGAGAAGCACATCAAGAGAGAGGGCAGAAAGAAGGTCATCCAGACAGAGGAGAGAACAGAAGAGCATCCATAGAGAGGAGCAGAAAGAAGGTCATGCAGTCAGAGTAGAGAACAGAAGGGCATCCACAGAGAGGAGAAGACAGAAGGGCATAGAATGAGAGGAGAGGACAGAAGGGCATCCAGAGAGAGGAGAAGACAAAATGCATCCAGAGAGAGGAGATTACAGAAGGGTATCCAGAGAGACGAGAAAGAAAGACATCCATAGAGAGGGGAAGTCAGAAATGCATCCAGAGAGAAGAGAAAACAGAAGGGCATCCAGAGAGATGAGAGTACAGGAAAGCCTCCATAGAGAGAAGAAAACAGTAAGGCAACCAGAGAGTTGAGAAGACAGAAGGGAATCCAGAGAGAGACAAGGAGAGAAGGGTATCCAAGAGAGGAGAGGACAGAAGTGCATCCAGAGAGAGGAGAAAAAAGAAGGTCATCCATTGTTACGAAAAGACAAAAGGGCCTCCAGAGAGAGGAGAGAACAGAAGATCATCCACAGAGATCAGCGAACAGAAGATCATCCAGAGAGAGAATGGTATAGAAGGGCATCCTGAGGGATGATAGAACAAAACGGCATGTAGAGAGAGGAGAAGACAGAAGGGCATCCATAAAGAGGTGAAAACAGAGGGGCATCCAGAGAGAGGAGAGGAAAGAAGGGGATCCAGAGAGAGGAATGAAGAGAAGGGCATCAAGAGAGAAGAGAAGACAGAAGGGCTTCGGGATAGAGGAGAGAACAGAAGGTCATCCAGAGAGAAGAGACACCAGAAGGGTATACAGAGAGAAGAAAAAACAGAAGGGCATCCAGAGAGAGGACAGGACAGAAGGATATCTGGAGAGAGGAGAGAACAGAAGGGCATCCGATGAAAGGGCGGGCAGAAGTGCATCCTGAGACTGGAGAGAACAGAAATCATCCAGAGAGAGGAGAGAAGAGAAGCACATCAAGAGAGAGAGGCAGAAAGAAGGTCATCCAGACAGAGGAGAGAACAGAAGGGCATCCATAGAGAGGAGAAGACAGAAGGGCATAGAGAGAGAGGAAAGGACAGAAGGGTATCCAGACAGAGGAGAGAACAGAAGGGCATCCATAGAGAGGAGCAGAAAGAAGGTCATGCAGTCAGAGGAGAGAACAGAAGGGCATCCACAGAGAGGAGAAGACAGAAGGGCATCGAGTGAGAGGAGAGGACAGAAGGGCATCCAGACAGAGGCGAGAACAGAAGGGCATCCAGAGAGAGTAGAGACAGAAAGGCATACAAAGACAAGAGAGGAAAGAAGCGCATCCAGAGAGAGGAGAGAACAGAACGGCATCCAGAGAGAGGAGAGGACACAAGTGTATTCAGAGAGATGAGCAAACAGAAGATCTTCCAGAGAGAGGAGAGAACAGAATGGCATCCACAGAGATGAGGGAACAAAAGATCATCCAGAGAGAGAAGGGAACAGAAGGGCATCCAGAGGGATGAGAGGACAGAATAGAATCTAGAGAGAGGAGACAACAGACTGACATCCAGAGAGATGATAAGTCAGAAGGGCATCCAGAGAGAGGAGAGGACAGAAGGGCATCCAGAGAGAGGAAAGAACAGAACGGCATCCAGAGAGAGGAGAAGACAGAAGGGCATCTGGATAGAGGAGAGAAAAGAAGGTCATCCAGAGAGAGGAGACAAAAGAAGGTCATCCATAGAGACAAAAAGACAGAAGGGCGTCCAGAGAGAGGTGGGAGCAGAAGGGCTTCCAGAGTGAGGAGAGATCAGAAGGGCATGTAGAGAAAGGAGCCAACAGAAGGTCATCCAGAGACAGGAGATGACAGAAGGGGATACAGAGAGAAAAAAGGACAAAAGGAAATCCGGAGAGAGGAGAGAACAGAAGGGCATCCAGAGAGAAGAGAAGACATAAGGGTATCCAGAGAAAAAAGGAGGAAAGGATGGAATCCAGAGAGAGAAGAGGACAGAAGGGCATCCAGAGAGATTCGAGAACAGAAGGCCATCCAGCCAGAGGAGAGAACAGAAGGGCATCCAGAGAAAGGAGAAGACCGAAGGGCATCCAGAAAGAGGAGAGAACAGAAGGGCCTACATTAAGAGGAGAGAACAGAAGGGCATCCGGAGAGAGGAGGGAACAGAATGGCATATAAAGAGAAGAGAGGACAGAAGGGTATCCAGAGAAAGGAGAGGACACAAGGGCATACAGATAGATGAGAGAACAGAAGAACATCCAGAGAGAGAAGAGGACAGAAGTCCATCCAGAGAGAGGAGAGAACTGAAGGGCATCCAGCATGTGGAGAAGACAGAAGGACATGTAGAGAAAGGGGTGAACAGAAGGGCATCGAGAAAAAGGAGACAACAAAAGGACATCCATAGGGAAGAGTAGACAGAAGGACATCCAGATAGAGGAGAGACCAGTAGGGCATCCAGAGAGAGGAGAATACAGAAGGGCATCCAGAAGGAGAGAGGAAAGAAAGGCATCCGGAAAGAGGAGAGAACAGAAAGGCACCCAGAGAGAGGAGAAGACAGAAGTGCATACATAGAGAAGAGAGTAAAGAAGGGCATACAGAGAAAGGAGAGAAGAGAAGGGCATCCAGAAAGAGGAAAAAACAGAAGGGTATCCACAGGAGAGGGTAGAACAGAAGGGCATCGAGAGAATGGAGAGAACAGAAGGGCATCCAGAGAGAGGAAAAGACAGAAGGACATCCAGAGAGAGGAAAGTAAAGAAGGGCAAACAGAGAGAGGAGAGAACAGAAGGGCATCCAGAAAGAGGAGAGAACAGGAGAGCATCCAGAGAGAGGAGAGGACAGAAAGGCATCCACAGAGACGGGAGAACAGAAGAGCATCGAGAGAAAGAGAACAGAAGGGCATCCAAATAGAGGAGAGGACAGAAGGACATCCAGAGGTAGGAGAAAACAGAAGGGCATCCAGAGAGAAGAGAGAACAGGAAGGCATCCAGAGAGAGGAGAGGACACAAGGGCACCCAGAGAGACGAGAGAACAGAAGATCATCCAGAGAGAGAAGAGAACAGAAGGGCATACAGAGAGATAAGTGGACAGAAGATAATCTAGAGAGAGAAGAGAACAGAAGGGCAACCAGATATATGAGAGGACAGAAAAAAATCCAGAGAGAGGAGAGGACAGAAGGGCATCCAGAGTGTGAAGAGTACAGAAGTGCATCCAGAGATAGGTGAGAACAGAAGGGCCTAAATAGAGAGGAGAGAACAGAAGAGCATCCAGCGAGTGGAGCAAACAGAAGGACATCCAGCACGAAGAGAAGGCAGAAATGCATCTGGTCGGAGGATAGAAAAGAAGGGCATCCAGAGAGAGGATAGATCAGAAGACAGTCCAGAGAGAGGAGAAGACAGAAGGGCATCCAGAGGGAGGAGAGAACAGAAGGTCATCCAGAGTGAAGAGAGTACAGGAGAGCCTCCATAGAGAGAAGAGAACAGAAAGGCAACCAGAGAGATAAGAGGACAGAAGGGAATCCAGAGAGAGAAGAGGACAGAATGGCATGCAAGAGAGGAGAGGACAGAAAAGCATCCAGAGAGAGGAGAGGACAGAAGTGCATCCAGAGAGAGGAGAAGACAGAATGCATCCAGAGAGAGGAGATTAGAGAAGGGCATCCAGAGAGAAGAGAAAAGAAGGGCATCCATAGAGAGAAGAATACAGAAGGTCATCCAGAGAGAAGAGAGAACAGAAGGGCGTCGAGAGAGATGAGAGTACAGGAGAGCCTCCATAGAGAGAAGAGAACAGTAAGGCAACCAGAGAGTTGAGAGGACAGAAGGGAATCCAGAAAGATAAGAGGACAGAATGGCATCCAAGAGAGGAGAGGACAGAAGGGCATCCAGAGAGAGGAGACAAAAGAAGGTCATTCATAGGGACGAAAAGACAGAAGGGCCTCCAGAGAGAGGAGAGAACAGAAGCACATTCACAGAGATGAGCGAACAGAAGATCATCCAGAGAGAGAAGGTTACAGAAGGGTATCCTGAGGGATGAGAGAACAGAATGGCATATAGAGAGAGGAGAAGACAGAAGGACATCCATAGAGAGGTGAAAAAAGAAGGGCATCCAGAGAGAGGAGAGGACAGAAGGGCATCCAGAGAGAGGAATGAAGAGAAAGGCATCCAGAGAGAAGAGAAGACAGAAGGGCATCGGGATAGAGGAAAGAACAGAAGGGCATCCAGAGAGAGTAGGGACAGAAGGGCATCCAGAGACAAGAGAGGAAAGAAGGGCATCCAGAGAGAGAGGAGAGGACACAATGTTATTCAGAGAAATGAGAAAACAGAAGATCTTCCAGAGAGAGGAGAGAACAGAACGGCATCCACAGAGATGAGGCAACAGAAGATCATCCAGAGAGATAAGGGAACAGAAGGACACCCAGAGGGATGAGAAGACAGAATTGAATCAAGAAAGAGGAGACAACAGAAGGGCATCCAGAGAGATGATGAGACAGAAGGGCATCCAGAGAGAGGAGAGGACAGAAGGGCATCCAGAGAGAGGAAAGAACAGAAGGGCATCCAGAGAGAGGAGAAGACAAAAGGGCATCCAGAGAGCGGAGAAGACACAAGGGCATCGAGAGAGGAGAAGACACAAAGACATCTAGAGAGATTAGAGAACAGAAGGGCACCAGAGCAATGAGAGTACTGGAGAGCCTCCATAGAGAGAAGAGAACAGAAATGCAAAGAGAGATATTAGAGAACAGAAGGGAATCCAGAGAGAGAAGAGGACAGAAGGGCATCTAAGAGAGGAGAGAACATAAGAGCATCCAGAGAGAGGAGAAGACAGATCATCCAGAGAGAGGAGATTACAGAAGGGCATCCAGAGAGAGAAGACAGAAGCACATACAGACGGAGGAGAGGACAGAAGGGCATCCGGAGAGAGGAGAGAACAGAAGGGCATCCAGAGAGTGTAGAGACAGAAGGATATACAGAGACAAGAGAGGAAAGAAGGGCATCCAGGGAGAGGAGAGGACAAAAGGGCATCCAGAGATATGAGAGAAAAAAAGATCTTCCAGAGAGAGTAGAGAACAGAACGGCATCCACAGAGATGAGGGAACAGAAGATCATCGAGAGAATGAAGGGAACAGAAGGGCATCCAGAGAGAGGAGAGGACAGAAGGGCATCCAGAGAAGAGAAGACAGAAGGGCATCTGGATAGAGGAGAGAAAAGATGGTCATCCAGAGAGAGGAGACAAAAGGACATCCATTGAGACGAAAAGATAGAAAGGCATCCAGAGAGGCGGGAACAGAAGAGCTTCCAGAGAGAGGAAAGAACAGAAGGGCATGTAGAGAGAGGAGCCAACAGAAGGTCATCCAGAGAGAGGAGAAGACAGAAGGGGATACAGAGAGAGGAGAGGACAGAAGGGAATCCGGAGAGAGGAGAGAACAGAAGGGCATCCATAGAGAAGAGAAGACAGAAATGCATCCAGAGAGAAAAGAGGAAAAAAGGGAATCCAGAGAGAGAAGAGGACAGAAGGGCCTACATAGAGAGGAGAGAACAGAAGGGCATCCGGAGAGAGGAGAGAACAGAAGGGCATATAGAGAGAAGAGAGGACAGAAAAGCATCCAGAGAGAGGAGAGTACAAAAAGGCATCCAGATAGTTGAGAGAACAGAAGAGCATCCAGAGAGAGAGAAGAGGACAGAAGTCCATCCAGAGAGAGGAGAGAACAGAACGGCATCCAGAGGGTGGAGAAGACAGAAGGCCATCTAGAGAGAGGGGAGAACAGAAGGGCATCGAGAGAAAGGAGACAACAAAAGGACATCCATAGAGAAGAGAAGACAGAAGGGCATCCAGATAGAGGAGAGACCAGTAGGGCATCCAGAAAGAGGAGAATACAGAAAGTCATCCAGAAGGAGAGAGGAAACAAAGGCATCCGGAAAGAGGAGAGAATAGAAAGGCACCCAGAGAGAGGTGAAGACATAAGGGCATCCATAGAAAGGAGAGTAAAGAAGGGCATACATAGAAAGGAGAGAACAGAAGGGCATCCAGAAAGAGGAAAGGACAGAAGGGCATCCACAGAGAGGAGAGAACAGAAGAGCATCGAGAGAGAGGAGAGAACAGAAGGGCATCCAGAAAGAGGAAAAGACAGAAGGGCATCCAGAGAGATGAGAGTAAAGAAGGGCAAACAGAGAGAGGAGAGAACAGGAGGGCATCCAGAAAGAGGAGAGGACACAAGGGCATCCAGAGAGATGAGAGTACAGAAGATCAACCAGAGAGAGAAGAGAACAGAAGGGCATACAGAGAGAGGAGAGGACACAAGGGCATCCAGAGAGATGAGAGAACAGAAGATCATCCAGAGAGAGAAGAGAACAACAGGGCATACAGAGAGATGAGAGGACAGAAGATCATCCAGAGAGAGAAGAGAACAGAAGGGCAACCAGATATTTGAGAGGACAGAAAAAAATCCAGAGAGAGGAGAGAACAGAAGGGCATCCGGATTGTGAAGAGTACAGAAGTGCATCCAGAGATAGGTGAGAACAGAAGGGCCTAAATAGAGAGGAGAGAACAGAAGAGCATCCAGCGAGTGGAGCAAACAGAAGGACATCCAGCACGAAGAGAAGGCAGAAATGCATCTGGTCGGAGGATAGAAAAGAAGGGCATCCAGAGAGAGGATAGATCAGAAGACAATCCAGAGAGAGGAGAAGACAGAAGGGCATCCAGAGGGAGGAGAGAACAGAAGGTCATCCAGAGTGAAGAGAGTACAGGAGAGCCTCCATAGAGAGAAGAGAACATAAAGGCAACCAGAGAGATAAGAGGACAGAAGGGAATCCAGAGAGAGAAGAGGACAGAATGGCATGCAAGAGAGGAGAGGACAGAAAAGCATCCAGAGAGAGGAGAGGACAGAAGTGCATCCAGAGAGAGCAGAAGACAGAATGCATCCAGAGAGAGGAGATTAGAGAAGGGCATCCAGAGAGAAGAGAAAAGAAGGGCATCCATAGAGAGAAGAATACAGAAGGTCATCCATAGAGAAGAGAGAACAGAAGGGCGTCGAGAGAGATGAGAGTACAGGAGAGCCTCCATAGAGAGAAGAGAACAGTAAGGCAACCAGAGAGTTGAGAGGACAGAAGGGAATCCATAAAGATAAGAGGACAGAATGGCATCCAAGAGAGGAGAGGACAGAAGGGCATCCAGAGAGAGGAGACAAAAGAAGGTCATTCATAGGGACGAAAAGACAGAAGGGCCTCCAGAGAGAGGAGAGAACAGAAGCACATTCACAGAGATGAGCAAACAGAAGATCATCCAGAGAGAGAAGGTTACAGAAGGGTATCCTGAGGGATGAGAGAACAGCATGGCATATAGAGAGAGGAGAAGACAGAAGGACATCCATAGAGAGGTGAAAAAAGAAGGGCATCCAGAGAGAGGAGAGGACAGAAGGGCATCCAGAGAGAGGAATGAAGAGAAAGGCATCCAGAGAGAAGAGAAGACAGAAGGGCATCGGGATAGAGGAAAGAACAGAAGGGCATCCAGAGAGAGTAGGGACAGAAGGGCATCCAGAGACAAGAGAGGAAAGAAGGGCATCCAGAGAGAGAGGAGAGGACACAATGTTATTCAGAGAAATGAGAAAACAGAAGATCTTCCAGAGAGAGGAGAGAACAGAACGGCATCCACAGAGATGAGGCAACAGAAGATCATCCAGAGAGATAAGGGAACAGAAGGACACCCAGAGGGATGAGAAGACAGAATTGAATCAAGAAAGAGGAGACAACAGAAGGGCATCCAGAGAGATGATGAGACAGAAGGGCATCCAGAGAGAGGAGAGGACAGAAGGGCATCCAGAGAGAGGAAAGAACAGAAGGGCATCCAGAGAGAGGAGAAGACAAAAGGGCATCCAGAGAGCGGAGAAGACACAAGGGCATCGAGAGAGGAGAAGACACAAAGACATCTAGAGAGATTAGAGAACAGAAGGGCACCAGAGCAATGAGAGTACTGGAGAGCCTCCATAGAGAGAAGAGAACAGAAATGCAAAGAGAGATATTAGAGAACAGAAGGGAATCCAGAGAGAGAAGAGGACAGAAGGGCATCTAAGAGAGGAGAGAACATAAGAGCATCCAGAGAGAGGAGAAGACAGATCATCCAGAGAGAGGAGATTACAGAAGGGCATCCAGAGAGAGAAGAAGACAGAAGCACATACAGACGGAGGAGAGGACAGAAGGGCATCCGGAGAGAGGAGAGAACAGAAGGGCATCCAGAGAGTGTAGAGACAGAAGGATATACAGAGACAAGAGAGGAAAGAAGGGCATCCAGGGAGAGGAGAGGACAAAAGGGCATCCAGAGATATGAGAGAAAAAAAGATCTTCCAGAGAGAGTAGAGAACAGAACGGCATCCACAGAGATGAGGGAACAGAAGATCATCGAGAGAATGAAGGGAACAGAAGGGCATCCAGAGAGAGGAGAGGACAGAAGGGCATCCAGAGAAGAGAAGACAGAAGGGCATCTGGATAGAGGAGAGAAAAGATGGTCATCCAGAGAGAGGAGACAAAAGGACATCCATTGAGACAAAAAGATAGAAAGGCATCCAGAGAGGCGGGAACAGAAGAGCTTCCAGAGAGAGGAAAGAACAGAAGGGCATGTAGAGAGAGGAGCCAACAGAAGGTCATCCAGAGAGAGGAGAAGACAGAAGGGGATACAGAGAGAGGAGAGGACAGAAGGGAATCTGGAGAGAGGAGAGAACAGAAGGGCATCCATAGAGAAGAGAAGACAGAAATGCATCCAGAGAGAAAAGAGGAAAAAAGGGAATCCAGAGAGAGAAGAGGACAGAAGGGCCTACATAGAGAGGAGAGAACAGAAGGGCATCCGGAGAGAGGAGAGAACAGAAGGGCATATAGAGAGAAGAGAGGACAGAAAAGCATCCAGAGAGAGGAGAGTACAAAAAGGCATCCAGATAGTTGAGAGAACAGAAGAGCATCCAGAGAGAGAGAGAAGAGGACAGAAGTCCATCCAGAGAGAGGAGAGAACAGAACGGCATCCAGACGGTGGAGAAGACAGAAGGCCATCTAGAGAGAGGGGAGAACAGAAGGGCATCGAGAGAAAGGAGACAACAAAAGGACATCCATAGAGAAGAGAAGACAGAAGGGCATCCAGATAGAGGAGAGAGCAGTAGGGCATCCAGAAAGAGGAGAATACAGAAAGTCATCCAGAAGGAGAGAGGGAAGAAAGGCATCCGGAATGAGGAGAGAATAGAAAGGCACCCAGAGAGAGGTGAAGACAAAAGGGCATCCATAGAAAGGAGAGTAAAGAAGGGCATATATAGAAAGGAGAGAACAGAAGGGCATCCAGAAAGAGGAAAGGACAGAAGGGCATCCACAGAGAGGAGAGAACAGAAGAGCATCGAGAGAGAGTAGAGAACAGAAGGGCATCCAGAAAGAGGAAAAGACAGAAGGGCATCCAGAGAGATGAGAGTAAAGAAGGGCAAACAGAGAGAGGAGAGAAGAGGAGGGCATCCAGAAAGAGGAGAGGACACAAGGGCATCCAGAGAGATGAGAGTACAGAAGATCAACCAGAGAGAGAAGAGAACAACAGGGCATACAGAGAGATGAGAGGACAGAAGATCATCCAGAGAGAGAAGAGAACAGAAGGGCAACCAGATATTTGAGAGGACAGAAAAAAATCCAGAGAGAGGAGAGAACAGAAGGGCATCCGGAGTGTGAAGAGTACAGAAGTGCATCCAGAGATAGGTGAGAACAGAAGGGCCTAAATAGAGAGGAGAGAACAGAAGAGCATCCAGCGAGTGGAGCAAACAGAAGGACATCCAGCACGAAGAGAAGGCAGAAATGCATCTGGTCGGAGGATAGAAAAGAAGGGCATCCAGAGAGAGGATAGATCAGAAGACAATCCAGAGAGAGGAGAAGACAGAAGGGCATCCAGAGGGAGGAGAGAACAGAAGGTCATCCAGAGTGAAGAGAGTACAGGAGAGCCTCCATAGAGAGAAGAGAACATAAAGGCAACCAGAGAGATAAGAGGACAGAAGGGAATCCAGAGAGAGAAGAGGACAGAATGGCATGCAAGAGAGGAGAGGACAGAAAAGCATCCAGAGAGAGGAGAGGACAGAAGTGCATCCAGAGAGAGCAGAAGACAGAATGCATCCAGAGAGAGGAGATTAGAGAAGGGCATCCAGAGAGAAGAGAAAAGAAGGGCATCCATAGAGAGAAGAATACAGAAGGTCATCCATAGAGAAGAGAGAACAGAAGGGCTTCGAGAGAGATGAGAGTACAGGAGAGCCTCCATAGAGAGAAGAGAACAGTAAGGCAACCAGAGAGTTGAGAGGACAGAAGGGAATCCATAAAGATAAGAGGACAGAATGGCATCCAAGAGAGGAGAGGACAGAAGGGCATCCAGAGAGAGGAGACAAAAGAAGGTCATTCATAGGGACGAAAAGACAGAAGGGCCTCCAGAGAGAGGAGAGAACAGAAGCACATTCACAGAGATGAGCAAACAGAAGATCATCCAGAGAGAGAAGGTTACAGAAGGGTATCCTGAGGGATGAGAGAACAGCATGGCATATAGAGAGAGGAGAAGACAGAAGGACATCCATAGAGAGGTGAAAAAAGAAGGGCATCCAGAGAGAGGAGAGGACAGAAGGGCATCCAGAGAGAGGAATGAAGAGAAAGGCATCCAGAGAGAAGAGAAGACAGAAGGGCATCGGGATAGAGGAAAGAACAGAAGGGCATCCAGAGAGAGTAGGGACAGAAGGGCATCCAGAGACAAGAGAGGAAAGAAGGGCATCCAGAGAGAGGAGAGGACACAATGTTATTCAGAGAAATGAGAAAACAGAAGATCTTCCAGAGAGAGGAGAGAACAGAACGGCATCCACAGAGATGAGGGAACAGAAGATCATCCAGAGAGATAAGGGAACAGAAGGACACCCAGAGGGATGAGAAGACAGAATTGAATCAAGAAAGAGGAGACAACAGAAGGGCATCCAGAGAGATGATGAGACAGAAGGGCATCCAGAGAGAGGAGAGGACAGAAGGGCATCCAGAGAGAGGAAAGAACAGAAGGGCATCCAGAGAGAGGAGAAGACAAAAGGGCATCCAGAGAGAGGAGAAGACACAAGGGCATCGAGAGAGGAGAAGACACAAAGACATCTAGAGAGATTAGAGAACAGAAGGGCACCAGAGCAATGAGAGTACTGGAGAGCCTCCATAGAGAGAAGAGAACAGAAATGCAAAGAGAGATATTAGAGAACAGAAGGGAATCCAGAGAGAGAAGAGGACAGAAGGGCATCTAAGAGAGGAGAGAACATAAGAGCATCCAGAGAGAGGAGAAGACAGATCATCCAGAGAGAGGAGATTACAGAAGGGCATCCAGAGAGAGAAGAAGACAGAAGCACATACAGACGGAGGAGAAGACAGAAGGGCATCCGGAGAGAGGAGAGAACAGAAGGGCATCCAGAGAGTGTAGAGACAGAAGGATATACAGAGACAAGAGAGGAAAGAAGGGCATCCAGGGAGAGGAGAGGACAAAAGGGCATCCAGAGATATGAGAGAAAAAAAGATCTTCCAGAGAGAGTAGAGAACAGAACGGCATCCACAGAGATGAGGGAACAGAAGATCATCGAGAGAATGAAGGGAACAGAAGGGCATCCAGAGAAAGGAGAGGACAGAAGGGCATCCAGAGAAGAGAAGACAGAAGGGCATCTGGATAGAGGAGAGAAAAGATGGTCATCCAGAGAGAGGAGACAAAAGGACATCCATTGAGACAAAAAGATAGAAAGGCATCCAGAGAGGCGGGAACAGAAGAGCTTCCAGAGAGAGGAAAGAACAGAAGGGCATGTAGAGAGAGGAGCCAACAGAAGGTCATCCAGAGAGAGGAGAAGACAGAAGGGGATACAGAGAGAGGAGAGGACAGAAGGGAATCCGGAGAGAGGAGAGAACAGAAGGGCATCCATAGAGAAGAGAAGACAGAAATGCATCCAGAGAGAAAAGAGGAAAAAAGGGAATCCAGAGAGAGAAGAGGACAGAAGGGCCTACATAGAGAGGAGAGAACAGAAGGGCATCCGGAGAGAGGAGAGAACAGAAGGGCATATAGAGAGAAGAGAGGACAGAAAAGCATCCAGAGAGAGGAGAGTACAAAAAGGCATCCAGATAGTTGAGAGAACAGAAGAGCATCCAGAGAGAGAGAGAAGAGGACAGAAGTCCATCCAGAGAGAGGAGAGAACAGAACGGCATCCAGACGGTGGAGAAGACAGAAGGCCATCTAGAGAGAGGGGAGAACAGAAGGGCATCGAGAGAAAGGAGACAACAAAAGGACATCCATAGAGAAGAGAAGACAGAAGGGCATCCAGATAGAGGAGAGAGCAGTAGGGCATCCAGAAAGAGGAGAATACAGAAAGTCATCCAGAAGGAGAGAGGGAAGAAAGGCATCCGGAACGAGGAGAGAATAGAAAGGCACCCAGAGAGAGGTGAAGACAAAAGGGCATCCATAGAAAGGAGAGTAAAGAAGGGCATATATAGAAAGGAGAGAACAGAAGGGCATCCAGAAAGAGGAAAGGACAGAAGGGCATCCACAGAGAGGAGAGAACAGAAGAGCATCGAGAGAGAGTAGAGAACAGAAGGGCATCCAGAAAGAGGAAAAGACAGAAGGGCATCCAGAGAGATGAGAGTAAAGAAGGGCAAACAGAGAGAGGAGAGAAGAGGAGGGCATCCAGAAAGAGGAGAGGACACAAGGGCATCCAGAGAGATGAGAGTACAGAAGATCAACCAGAGAGAGAAGAGAACAACAGGGCATACAGAGAGATGAGAGGACAGAAGATCATCCAGAGAGAGAAGAGAACAGAAGGGCAACCAGATATTTGAGAGGACAGAAAAAAATCCAGAGAGAGGAGAGAACAGAAGGGCATCCGGAGTGTGAAGAGTACAGAAGTGCATCCAGAGATAGGTGAGAACAGAAGGGCCTAAATAGAGAGGAGAGAACAGAAGAGCATCCAGCGAGTGGAGCAAACAGAAGGACATCCAGCACGAAGAGAAGGCAGAAATGCATCTGGTCGGAGGATAGAAAAGAAGGGCATCCAGAGAGAGGATAGATCAGAAGACAATCCAGAGAGAGGAGAAGACAGAAGGGCATCCAGAGGGAGGAGAGAACAGAAGGTCATCCAGAGTGAAGAGAGTACAGGAGAGCCTCCATAGAGAGAAGAGAACATAAAGGCAACCAGAGAGATAAGAGGACAGAAGGGAATCCAGAGAGAGAAGAGGACAGAATGGCATGCAAGAGAGGAGAGGACAGAAAAGCATCCAGAGAGAGGAGAGGACAGAAGTGCATCCAGAGAGAGCAGAAGACAGAATGCATCCAGAGAGAGGAGATTAGAGAAGGGCATCCAGAGAGAAGAGAAAAGAAGGGCATCCATAGAGAGAAGAATACAGAAGGTCATCCATAGAGAAGAGAGAACAGAAGGGCTTCGAGAGAGATGAGAGTACAGGAGAGCCTCCATAGAGAGAAGAGAACAGTAAGGCAACCAGAGAGTTGAGAGGACAGAAGGGAATCCATAAATATAAGAGGACAGAATGGCATCCAAGAGAGGAGAGGACAGAAGGGCATCGAGGGAGAGGAGAGGACAGAAGGGCATCCAGACAGAGGAGAGAACAGAAGGGCATCCATAGAGAGGAGCAGAAAGAAGGTCATGCAGTCAGAGGAGAGAACAGAAGGGCATCCACAGAGAGGAAAGGACAGAAGGGCATAGAGTGAGAGGAGAGGACAGAAGGGCATCCAGACAGAGGAGAGAACAGAAGGGCATCCAGAGAGAGTAGAGACAGAAGGGCATCCAGAGACAGGAGAGAACAGAAGGGCATCCAGAGAGAGGAGAGGACACAAGTGTATTCAGAGAGATGAGCAAACAGAAGATATTCTAGAGAGAGGAGAGAACAGAATGGCATCCACATAGATGAGGGAACAGAAGATCATCCAGAGAGAGAAGGGAACAGAAGGGCATCTATAGGGATGAGAGGACAGAATAGAATCTAGAGAGAGGAGACAACAGACTGGCATCCAGAGAGATGAGAGGACAGAAGGGCATCCAGAGAGAGGAGAGGACAGATGTGCATCCAGAGAGAGGAAAGAACAGAAGGGCATCCAGTGAGAGGAGAAGACAGAAGGGCATCTGGAGAGAGGAGAGAAAAGGAGGTCATCCAGAGAGAGGAGAGAAAAGAAGGTCATCCATAGAGACAAAAAGACAAAAGGGCATCAAGGGAGCAGAGAAGGCACAAGGGCATCAAGAGAGTAGAAGACATCAGGTCATCTAGAGAGAGGAGAGAACAGAAGGACAACAGAGCAATGAGAGTACAGGAGAGCCTTCATAGAGAGAAGATAAAAGAAAGGCAAAGAGAGGTATTAGAGGACAGAAGGGAATCCAGAGAGAGAAGACTACAGACGGACATCCAAGAGAGTAGAGAACAGAAGGGCATCCATAGAGTGGAGAAGACAAAAGGGCATCTAGAGAGAGGAGAGGACAGAAGGACATCCAGACAGAGAAGAGAATAGAAGAACATCCATAGAGAGGAGCAGAAAGAAGGTCATGTAGTCAGAGGAGAGAACAGAAGGTCATCCACAGAGAGGAGAAGACAGAAGGGCATAGAGTGAGAGGAGAGGACAGAAAGGCATCCAGACAGAGGAGAGAAAAGAAGGGCATCCAGAGAGAGTAGAGACAGAAGGGCATACAGAGACAAGAGAGGAAAGAAGGGCATCCAGAGAGAGGAGAGAACAGAAGGGCATCCAGAGAGAGGAGAGGACACAAGGGTATTCAGAGAAATGAGCAAACAGAAGATCTTCCAGAGAGAGGAGAGAACAGATCATCCAGAGAGAGAAGGGAACAGAAAGGCATCCATAGGGATGAGAGGACAGAATAGAATCTAGAGAGAGGAGACAACACTAGGGAATCCAGAGAGATGATGAGACAGAAGGGCATCCAGAGAGAGGAGAGGACAAAAGGGCATCCAGAGAGAGGAAAGAATAGAAGGGCATCCAGAGAGAGAAGAAGACTGAAGGGCATGTGGATAGAGTTGAGAAAAGAAGGTCATCCAGAGAGAGGAGACAAAAGAAGGTCATCCACAGAGACAAAAAGACAGAAGGGCATCCAGAGAGCGGAGAAGACACAAGGGCATCGAGAGAGGAGAAGACACAACGTCATCTAGAGCGAGGAGAGAACAGAAGGGTACCAGAGCAATGAGAGTACAGGAGAGCCTCCATAGAGAGAAGAGAACAGAAAGGCAAAGAGAGATATTAGAGGACAGAAGGGAATCCAGAGTGAGAAGAGGACAGAAGGGCATCGAAGAGAGGAGAGACCTGAAGGGCATCTAGAGAGAGGAGAGGACAGAAAGGCATCCAGAGAGGGGAGAAGACAGAAAAGCATCCAGAGAGAGGAGAGAATATAAGTGCATCGAGAAAGAGGAGAAGACAGATCAACAAGAGAGAGGAGAGAACAGAAGGGCATCCAGATATATGAGAGTTCAGAAGAGCCTCCATAAAGAGAAGAGAACAGAAAGGCAAAGAGAGATACTAGAGGACAGAAGGGAATCCAGAGAGAGAAGAGGACAGAAGGGCATTGAAGCGAGGAGAGAAGAGAAGGGCATCCAGAGAGGGGAGAAGACATAAGTGCATCCAGAGAGAGAAGAGAACATAAGTGCATCCAGAGAGAGGAGATTACAGAAGGGCATCCAGAGAGAAGAGAAAAGAAGGGCATCCAGAGAGAGAAGACAGAAGCGCATACAGATGGAGGAGAGGAGAGAAGGGCATCCGGAGAGAGGAGAGAACAGAAGGGCATCCAGAGAGTGTAGAGACAGAAGGGTATCCAGAGACAAGAGAGGAAAGAAGGGCATCCAGAAAGAGGAGAGAACAGAAGGGCATCCAGAGAGAGGAGAGAACACAAGGGTATTCAGAGAGATGAGCAAACAGAAGATTTTCCAGAGAGAGGAGAAAACAGAATGACATCCACAGAGATGAGGGAACTGAAGATCATCCAGAGAGAGAAGGGAACAGAAGGCCATCCAGAGGGAATAGAGTACAGAATAGAATCTAGAGAGAGGATACAACAGAAGGGCATCCTGAGAGATAATGAGACAGAAGGGCATCCAGAGAGAGGAGAGGACAGAAGGGCATCCAGAGAGAGGAGAAGATGAAGGGCATCTGGATAGAGGAGGGAAAGAAGGTCTTCCAGAGAGAGGAGACAAAAGAAGGTCATCCATTGTGCCGAAAAGACAGAAGTTCATCCAGAGAGAGGAAGCAACAGAAGGGCTTCCAGAGAGAGGAGAGAACAGAAGGGCATGTAGAGAGAGGAGCCAACAGGCCTTCCAAAGAGAGGAGAAGATAGAATGCATCCAGAGAGAGGATATTACAGAAGGGCATCCAGAGAGAAGAGAAAAGAAGGGCATACATAGAGAGGAGAAGACAGAAGGGCATCCAGAGAGGAGAGAGAACAGAAGGGCATCCAGAGAGATGAGAGTACGGGAGAGCCTCCATAGAGAGAAAATAACAGTAAGTCAACCAGAGAGTTGAGAGGACAGAAGAGAATCCAGAGAGAGAATAGGACAGAATGGCATCCAAAATAGGAGAGGACAGTAGGGCATCCAGTGATAGGAGACAAAAGAAGGTTATCCATAGGGATGAAAAGACAGAAGGACATCCAGAGAGAGGAGAGAACAGAAACACATCCACAGAAATGAGTGAACAGAAGATCATCAAGTGCAAAAAGGGTACAGAAGGGGATCCTGCTGAATGAGAGAACAGAACGGCATGTAGAGAGAGGAGAAGACAGAAGGGTATCCAGAGACAGGAGTTAACAGAGGGGCGTCCAGAAAGAGGAGAGAACAGAAGTGCAACCAGAGAGAGGAGAAGACAGAAGGGAAACCGGAGAGAGAAGAGAACAAAAGGGCATTTGGAGAGAGGAAAAGACAGAAGGGCATCCAGAAAGAGGAGTGGACAGAAGGCCATCCGGAAAGAAAAGGGAAGATAAGGGCATCCAGATAGAGGAGAAGACAGAAGGTATCCAGAGAGAGAAGAGGACACAAGGGCATCCAGAGATAAGAGAGAACAGAAGGGCATCCAAGAAGTGGAGAGAACAGAGAGGTATCAAGAGTGAGGAGAGGACAAAAGGGCATCCAGCAAGAGGAGAGTACAGAAGGACATCCAGGAAAAGGAGAAAACAGAAAGGCATCCAGAGAGGATAAAACAGAAGGGCATCCATAAAGAAGAGAAGACACAAGGGCATCCAGAGAGATGAGAGAACAGAAGATCATCCAGAGAGAGAAGTGAATAGGAGGACATCAAGTGAGATGAGAGGACAGCAGAGAATCTAGAGAGAGAAGAGAACAGAAGAGGATCCACAGAAAAGAGAAGACATAAGGGCATCCAGAAAGAAGAGAAGACAGAAGGGCATCCAGAGAGAGAGAAGAGGACACAAGAGCATCCAGAGAGAGAAGAGAATAAAAGGGCATACAGAGAGATGAAAGAACAGAAGGGTATCCAAAGAAAGGAGAGGAGAAAGGGGCATCCAGACATAGGAATGACATCCAGAAAGAGGACAGAACAGCAGCCCATCCAGAGAGAGCAGAAGACTGAAGGAAATTTACAGAGAGAATAGGACCGAAGGGCATCCAAAGAGAGGAGAAGACAGCACTGCATCCAGAGAGAGGAGAGGATAGAATGGCATCAAGTGAGTGGAGAGAACAGAAGGGCATCTAGAGAGAGGAGAAGACAGAAGTGTATCCAGAGTGAAAAGAAAATTGTCAGGCATCCAGAAAGAGAAGAAGACTGAAGGGCATTGGGAGAGTCGAGAGAGCAGAAGGGCATAGGGAAACAGGAGAAGACAGAAGGGCATCCAGAGAGAGGAGACAACAGAATGGCATCCAGAGAGAAGAGAAGACAGACAGGCATACATAGAGAAGAGAGGAAAAAAGTGTTACCAAAAAGAGAAGAGGACAGAAGGGCATCCAGAGAGAGTTGAGAACAGAAGGGCATCCAGACAGAGGTGAGCCCAGAAGGGCATCCAGAAAGAAGAGAAGGGCATCCAAAAAGAGGAGAAGACAGAAGGGTATCCAGAGGGAGGAGAGGAAAGAAAGGCATCCGGAGAGAGGAGAAACCAGAAGGGAAACCAGAGAGAGGAGAAGGCAGAAGGGCATCCAGAAAGAGGAGAGTAATGAATAGCATACAAAGAGAGGGGAGAACAGAAGGGCATCCAGAAAGAGGAGGGAACAAAATAGCATCCAGGCAGAGGAGAGGACAGAAGGGCATTCACAGAGAGGGTAAAACAAAAGATCATCGAGAGAAAGGAGAGAACAGAAGGACATCCAAAGAGAGGAGAGGACAGAAGGGCATCCAGAGAGAGGAGAGAACAGAAGGGCATCGGAAGAGAGGAGACAAAAGAAAGGCATCCAAAGAGAGAATAGGGCAGAAGGGCATCCAGAGAGAGAAGAAGCCAGAAGGAAATCCAGATAGAGGAGAGCACAGAAGGGCATCCAGAGAGAAGAGAACAGAAGGACATCTAAAGAGAGGAGAATACCAAAGGGCATACAGAGAGAGGAAAAGACAGAAGGTCATCCAGAGAGAGGGGAGAAGAGAAGGCCATCCAATGAGAGGAGAGAACAGAAAGGCATCCAATGAGAGGAGAGGACAGAAGGGCATCCAAAGAAACAAGAAGACAGAAGACCATCCAGAGAGAGGAGAAGACATAAGAGCACCCAGAGAGAAGAGAGGACAGAAGGACTTCCAGAGAGAAGAGAGGACACAAGGGCATCAAGAGTGATGAGAGAACAGAAGAGCATCCAGAAAGAGTAGAGGACACAAGGCCAATTAGGGAGATGAGAGAACAGAAGATCATCAACAGAGAGGAGAGAACAGAAGGGCATCCATAGAGAAGAGAAGAGAAGAGAGAAGGGCACCCAGAGAAATGAGACTACAAGAGAGCTTCCATAGAGCGAAGAGAACAGAAAGGTAAACAGAGAGATTATAGAACAGAAGGGATCCAGAGAGAGTAAAGGACAGAAGGGCATCCAGAGATAGGAGAGGACAGAAGGGCATCCAGAGAGAGGAGAGAACAGGAGTGCATCCACAGAGAGGAGAAGACAGAAGGGCATCTAGACAGAGGTGAGCCCAGAAGGGCATCCAGAGAAAAGAGAACAGAAGGACATCCAAAAAGAGGACAAGAGAAGACAGAAGGGCATCCAGAGAGAGGAGAGGAAAGAAAGGCATCTGGAGAGAGGAATGACCAGAAGGGCATCCAGAGTGAGGAGAAGACAGAAGGGCATCCAGAGAGAGGAGAGTAAAGAATGGCTTACAGAGAGAAGAGAGAACAGAAGGGCATTCAGAAAGAGGAGAAGACAGAAGGGCATTCAGAAAAAGGAGAAGACAGAAGGGCATCCAGACAGAGGTGAGCCCAGAAGGGCATCCAGAGAAAAGAGAACAGAAGGACATCCAAAAAGAGGACAAGAGAAGACAGAAGGGCATCCAGAGAGAGGAGAGGAAAGAAAGGCATCTGGAGAGAGGAATGACCAGAAGGGCATCCAGAGTGAGGAGAAGACAGAAGGGCACCCAGAGAGAAGAGAGGATAGAAGGACATCCAAAGAGAAGAAAGGACACAAGGGCACCAAGAGAGATGAGAGAACCGAAGAGCATCCAGAAAGAGTAGAGGACACAAGGACAATTAAAGAGATGAGAGAATAGAAGATCATCGACCGAGAGGAGAGGACAGAAGGGCATCCAGAGAGATGAAAGAACAGAAAAGAATCTAGAGAGCGGAGAGAAAGAAGGGCATCCAGTGAGAGAAGAGGACAGAAGGGCATCCAAAGAGAGGAGAGTACAGGACGGCATCCAGGGAAAGGAGAATACAGAAGGGTATCCAGAGAGGGGAGAGAACTCAAGGGCATCCATAGGGAGAAGAGAATAGAAGGGCATACAGAGAGAGGAAAGAACAGAAGGGTATGCAGAGAGAGGAGAGGGCAAAATGGCATCCTGAGAGATGAGAGACATCCAGAAAGAGGAGAGAACAGCAGCCCATCCAGAGAGAGCAGAAGACTGAAGGAAATCCAGAGAGAGAAGAGGACCAAAGGGTATCGAAGAGAGGAGAAGACAGAACAGCATCCAGAGAGAGGAGAGGATAGAGTGGCATCAAGTGAGAGGAGAGAACAGAAGGGCATCTAGAGAGAGGAAAAGACAGAAGGGTATCGAGAATGAGGAGAAAATTGTCGGGCATGCAGAGAAAGAAGAAGACTGAAGGGCATTGGGGCAGTCGAGAGAACAGAAGGGCATAGGGAGAGAGGAGATGACAGAAGGGCATCCAGAGAGAGGAGACGACAGAAGGGCATCCGGAGAGAATAGAGGACAGAAGGGCATCCGGAGATAGGAGGGGACAGAAGGGCATCCAGACAGAGGAGAGGACAAAAGGGATCCAGAGAGAGGAGAGAACAGAAAGCCATCCAGACAGAGGAGAAGACAGAAGTGCATCTAGAGAGAGGAGAGAACAGAAGGGTATCCAGTGAAACAAGAGAACAGAAGGGCATACAGAGAGAATAGAGGACAGAAGGGCATCTAGAGAGAACAGAAAAGAGAAAGGCATCCAAAGAGAGGAGAAGACAAAAAAGTATCCCCAGATAGGAGAGAAAAGAAGGGCATCCAGAGATAGAAAAAGATAAAAGGGAATCCAGAGAGAAGAGGAAAGAAAGGCATCCAGAGAGAGGAGAGAAAAGAAGGGCATCCGGAGAGGGGAGAGGACACAAGGGCATCCAGGGAGAAAGTGAACAGAACGGCATCGAGAGAGTGGAGAGTACAGAAGGGCACCTAGGGAGAACAGAGAACACAAGGGCATCCATAAAGAGGAGAAAACAGAAGGGCATTGGTAGAGAGCAGAGAACAGAAGGGCATCAGGATATAGGAGAGGAAAAAAGTTCCTCCAGAGAGAGGCGACGACCGAAGGGCATTAAGAGAGAAGAAAAGAGAGAAGGTCATCCAGATAGAGGAGAGAAGACAAGGGCATCCAAAGTGATGAGACTACAGGAGAGCATATATAGAGAGAAGAGAACAGAAAGGCAACCAGAGAGATTAGAGGACTGAAGGGATCCAGAGAGATGAGAAACAGAAGGGCATCAAGAGAGAGGAGAGGACAGAAGGGCATTCTGAGAGAGGAGAGAAAAGAAGTGCATTCAGAGAGAGGAGAAGACAGAAGGACATCCATAGATAGGTGAGCACAGTAGGGCATCCATAGAGAAGAGAACAGAAGGGTATCCAAAGAGAGAAGAAGACCGAAGGACATTCAGAGAGAGGAAAAACAGAAGGTCATCCAGAGAGAGCAGAGAACAGAAGGGCATCCAGAGAGATGAGACTACAGGAGAGCTTCCATAGAGAGAAGAGAAAAGAAAGGTAAACAGAGAGATTAGAGTAGAGAAGGGTATCCAGAGAGATGAGAGGACACAAGGGCATCCAGAGGGAAGAAAGGACAGAAGGGCATACAGAGAGAGGAGAGAACAGAAGGGCATCCTCAGAGAGGAGAGAACAGAAAGGCATCCAAAGAGAGGAGAATACTGAAGGGCATCCTAAGAGAGGAGAATACTAAAGGGCATTCAGAGAGAGGAGAACACAGAAGGTCATCCAGAGAGAGCAGAGATCAGAAGGGCATCCAGAGAGATGAGATTACAGGAGAGCTTCCAAAGAGAGAAGAGAACAGAATGGTAAACAGAGAGAATAGAGGACAGAAGGGATCCAGAGAGAGGAAAGGATAGAAGGGCATCCAGAGAGAGGAGAGGAAAGAAGGGCATCCAGAAAGAGGAAAGAACAGAATGGCATCAAGAGAGTGGAGAGAACAGAAGGGCATCCGCAGAGAGGAGAAAACAGAAAGGTATTCAAAGAGAGGAGAGGACAGAAGGGCATCAAGAGAGAGGAGAAAACAAAAGGGCACCCAGAGAGAAGAGAGGACAGAAGGGCATCCATGAGAAGAAAAGACACAAGGGCATCATGAGAGATGAGAGAACAGAAGAGAATCCCAAAAGAGTAGAGGACACAAGGCCAATTAGAGAGATGAGAGAAAAGAAGATCATCGACAGAGAGGAGAGAACAGAAAGGCATGCAGAGAGAGAGAAGAGGACAGAAGGGCATCCAAAGAGAGGAGAGTACAGAATGACATCCAGGGAAAAAAGAAGACAGAAGGGCATCCGGATAGAGGAGAGAATTGAAGGGCATCCATAGAGAAGAGAAAACAGAAGGGGATGCATAGAGATGAGACTACACTAGAGCTTCCATAGAGAGAAGGGAACAGAAAGGTAAACAGAGAGATTGGAGGATAGAAAAGATCCAGAGAGAGGAAACAAAAAAAGGGCATCCAGAGAGAGGAGAGGAGAGAAGGGCATCCAGACAGAGGTGATTCCAGAAGGGCATCCAGAGAGAAGAGAACAGAAGGACATTCAAAAAGAGAAGAAGACAGAAGGCATCCAGAGAGAGGAGAGACAAAAAGGGCATCCAGAGAGAGGAGAAGACAGAAGGGCATCCAGAGAGAGGAGAGTAAAGAATGGCATCCAGAGAGAGGAGAGAACAGAAGGGCATCCAGAAAGAGGAGAGAACAAAATGGCATCCAGGTAGAGAAGAGGACAGAAGGGCATTCACAGAGAGGGTAGAACAGAAGAGCATCGAGAGAGAGAGAGGAGAAAACAGAAGGTCATCCAAAGAGAGGAGCGGACAAAAGGGCATCCAGAGAGTGGAGAGAACAGAAGGGCATCCGCAGAGAGGAGGGAACAGAAAGGCATCCAAAAAGAGGAGAGGACAGAAGGGCATCCAGACAGAGGAGAAGATAGAAGGGCATCCAGAGAGAGGAGAAGACAGAAGGGCACCCAGTGAGAAGAGAGGACAGAAGGACATCCAGAGAGAAGAAAGGACCCAAGGGCATCAAGAGAGATGAGAGAACAGAAGAGCATCCAGAAAGAGGATAGGACACAAGACCAACTAGAGAGATGAGAGAACAGAAGATCATCGACAGAGAGGAGAGAACAGAAGGGCATCCAGAGATATGAGAGAACAGAAGAGAATCTAGAGAGAGGAGAGAAAAGAAGGGCATCTAGAGAGATAACAGGACAGAAGGGCATCTAGAGAGAAGAGAGTACAGAAGGGCATTCACAGAGAAGAGAAGAATGACGGGCATCCATAGAGAAGAGAGAAAAGAAGGGCATCCAGAGAGATAAGAGGACACAAGGGCATCCAGAGGGAAGAGAGAACAGAAGGGCATACAGATAGAGGAGAGAACAGAAGGGTATCCAGAGAGAGGAGAGGACAAATGGGCATCCAGAGATAGGAGAGACATCCAGAAAGAGGAGAGAACAGCAGCCCATCCAGAGAGAGCAGAAGTCTGAAGAAAATCCAGAGAGAGAAGAGGACCAAAGGGCATCCGAAGAGAGGAGATGACAGAAGGGCATCCAGAGAGGGGTAGAGGATGAAATGGCATCAAGTGAGAGTAGAGAACAGAAGGGCATCTATAGAGAGGATAAGACAGAAGGGTATGCAGAGTGAGGAGATAATTTTCAGACATACAGAGAGAGGAGAAGACTGAAGGGCATTGGGAGAGTCGAGAGTACAGAAGGGCATAGGGAAAAAGGAGAAGAGAGAAGGGCATCAGGAGAGAGGAGACTACAGAAGGGCATTCAGAGAGATGAGAGGACAGAAGGGCATACAGAGAGAGGAGAGTAAAGAATGGCAAAGAGAGAGAGGAGAGAACAGAAGGGCATCCAGAAAGAGGAGAGAACAAAATGGCATCCAGGTAGAGGAGAGGACAAAAGGGCATTCACAGATAGGGTAGAACAGTATAGCATCGAGAGAGAGGAGAGAACAGAAGGGCATCCAATGAGAGGATCGGACAGAAGGGCGTACAGAGAGAGTTGAGAACAGAAGGGCATCCATAGAGAGGTGAGCCCAGAAGGGCATCCAGAGAGAAGAGAACAGAAGGGCATTCAATAAGAGTAGAAAATAAAGGGCATCCAGAGTGAGGAGAGGAAAGAAAGGTATCTGGAGTCAGGAGAGATGAGAAGGGCATCCAGAGAGAGGAGAAGACAGAAGGGAATCAAGAGAGAGGAGAGTAAAGAATGGCATACACAGAGAGGAGAGAACAGAAGGGCATCCAGAAAGATAAGAGAACAAAATGGCATCCAAGTAGAGAAGAGGACAGAATGTCATTCAAAGAGAGGGTAGAACAGAAGAGCATCCAGAGAGAGGAGAGAACAGAAGGACATTCAAAGAGACGAAAGGACAGAAGGGCATTCAGAGAGAGGAGAGAACAGAAGGGCATCCGCAGAGAGGAGAGAACAGAAAGGCATCCAAAGAAAGGAGAAGACCGAAGGGCATCCTAAGAGAGGAGAAGATTGAAGGGCATTTAGAGAGAGGAGAAGACAGAAGGTCATCCAGAGAGAGCAGAGAACAGAAGGGCATCCAGAGAGATGAGATTACAGGAGAGCTTCCATAGAGAGAATGATAGAGAGAGAGAACAGAATGGTAAACAGAGAGATTAGAGGACAGAAGGGATCCAGAGAGAGGAAAGGATAGAAGGGCATCCAGAGAGAGGAGAGGAAAGAAGGGCATCCAGAGAGAGGAGAGGACAGAATGGCATCCAGAGAGAGTATAGAACAGAAGGACATCCATAGAGAGGAGAGAACAGAAAGGCATCCAAACAGAGGAGAGGACAGAAGGGCATCCAGAGAGAGGAGAATACGGAAGGGCATTCAGAGAGAGGAGAAGACAGAAGACAGAAGGGCACCCAGAGAGAAGAGAGGAGAGAAGGACATCCAGAGAGAAGAAAGGACACAAGGGCATCAAGAGTGATGAGAAAACAGAAGAGCATCCAGAAAGAGTAGAGGACACAAGGCCAATAAGCGTGATGAGAGAACAGAAGACAATCGACAAAGAGGAGAGAACAGTAGGACATCCAGAGAGAGAAGAGGACAGAAGGGCATCCAAAGAGAGGAGAGTACAGAAGGGCATCCAGGGAAAGAAGACAGAAGGGCATCCGGAGAGAGGAGAGAAGAGAAGGGCATCCATAGAGAAGAGAAAACAGAAGGGCATCCAGAGAGATGAGACTACAAGAGAGCTTCCATAGAGAGAAGAGAACAGAAAGGTAAACAGAGAGGTTAGAGGACAGAAGGGATCCAGAGAGAGTAAACTACAGAAGGGCATCCAGAGAGAAGAGAAGACAGAAGGGCTTCCAGAGAGAGTAGAAGACAGAAGGGCACTCAGAGAGAAGAGAGGACAGAAGGACATCCAGAGAGAAGAGAGGACACAATGTCCTCAAGAGAGATGAGAGAACAGAAGAGCATCCAGAAAGAGTACAGGACACAGGGCCAATTAGAGAGATGAGAGAACAGAAGATCATTGACAGAAAGGAGAGTGCAGAAGGGCATCCAGAGAGATGAGAGAACAGAAAAGAATCTAGAGAGAGGAGAAAAAGAAGGGCATCCAGAGAGAGAAGAGTACAGAAGGGCATCCAGGAAAGGAGAAGACAAAAGGGCATCCAGAGAGATGAGAGAACAGAAGGGCATCTGCACAGAGGAGAGAACAGAAAGGCATCCAAAGAGAGGAGAGGACTGAATCGCATCCAGAGAGAGGAGAAGATAGAAGGGCATCCAGAGAGAGGAGAAGACAGAAGGGCACCCAGTGAGAAGAAAGTACAGAATTGCATCCAGAGAGCAGAGAGGACAGAAGGGCATCCAGTGAGAGAAGAGAACAGAAGGGCATCCAGACAGAGGAGAAGACAGAATGGGATCTAGGTGAAGAGAGAATTGTAGGTATTCCAGAGAGAGGAGAAAACAGAAGGACATAGGGAGAGAGGAGAAAACAGAATGGCATCGGGAGAGAGAAGACAGAAGGGCATCCAGATAGATGAGAAGACAGAAGGGCATCCAGAGGGAGGAGAGGCAAGAAGGTCATCCGGAAAGACAAGAGAACAGAATGGCATCCAGAGGGAAGAGAGAACAGAAGGGCATCTAGAGAGAGGAGAAGACAGAAGGGCATCCAGAGAGAGGAGAGAACAGAAGGGCATCCAGAATGAGAATAAAACAGAAGGGCATCCAGAGAGATTAGAAGACAGAAGGGAATCCAGAGAGATGAGAGAACTGTACAGCATCCAGAGAGAGGATAGAACAGAAGGGTATCCAAAGAGTGGAGAAGAGAGAAGGGCAACCAGAGAGAGAAAAGTAGAGAATGTCATAAAGATAGAGGAGAGAACAGAAGGGCATCCACAGAGAGGAGAGTACAGAAGGGCATCGGGAGAGAGGAAAGAACAGAAGGTCATCCAGAGAGAAGAGAACAGAAGAGAAACCAGAAAGACGAGAAGACAGAAGGGCATCCAGAAAGAGGAGCAGACAGAAGGGCATCCAGAGAGAGGAAAGATCAGAAGAGAATCCAGAAAGAGGAGAGAACAGAAGGACAACCAGAGAGAGCAGAAGACTGACGACATCCAGAGAGAAAAGAGGAGAGAAGGGCATCCAGTGAGAGGAGAGTATAGAAGGGATTCCAGAGACAGCAGAAGACAGAAGGGTATTGAGAGTGAGGAGAGAAATGAAGGTCTTCCAGAGAGAGTAGAAGACAGAAGGACATCCATAGAGAGGAGACGAAAGAAGGGCATCTGGAGAGGGGAGAGGACATAAGGGCATCCAGGGAAAGAAGTGAACAGAAGGGCATCCAGAGAGAGGATAACACAGAAGAGCATCCGGAGAGAGGAGAGAACAGAAGAGCATCCAGAGAGTGGAGAAGACAGGAGAGCATCCAGAGAGAGAAGAGTACAGAATGTCATACAGAGAGAGGAGAGAACATAAGGGCATCCTGAGAGTGGAGAAGACAAAAGGGCATCCAAAGAGAAGAGAGGACAGAAGGGCATCCAGAGAGAAGAAAGAACAGAAGGTCATACAGACAGAAGAGAACAGAAAATAACCCAGAAAGAGGAGAGGATAGAAGGGCATACAGAGAGAGGAGGGCCTAGAAGGGCATCCAATGAGTGGAGAAGACAGAAGGTAATCTGGAGAGAGGAGAGAACAGAAGGGCCTCCAGAGAAAAGAGAAGACAGAATGGCATCCTGAAAGAGAGGACAGAAAAAAAGGGCATCCAGAGAGAGGAAAGAAGAGAAGGGCAACGAGAGAGAGGAGAGAATAGAAAGGTATCCAGAGATAGGAGAGGACAGAAGGGCATACAGAGAGAAGAGAGGACAGAAGGGCATCCCGAGATAAGAGAGAACAAAGGGCATCCAGAGAGATGAGAGAACAGAAGAGAATCAAGAAAGAGGATAGAACAGAAGGGTATTCAGAGCAAAAAAGAATGAAGGACCTCCAGAGAGAAAAGTGGACAGAGGGGCATCTGGGGAGAGGAGAATACAGAAGTGCATCAGGAGGGAGAAGAGGACAAAAGAGCATCCAGTGAGAGGAGAGAACATAAGGGCATGCAGAGAGAAAAGAAGACAGAAGGGTATCCATGTGAAGAGAGAATTGTAGGGCATCCAGAGAGAGGAGAAGACAGAAGGGCTTCAGCAGAGAGGAGAGAACAGAAGGGCATCCAGAGAGAGGAGAGGAAGAAGGGCATCCAGAAAGAGGAGAGTCTAGAAGGGCATTCAGAGAGAGGAGAAGGCAGATGGAATGCAGGAAGAGGAGAGGACTGAAGGTCATCCAGAGAGAGTAGATTACCGAAATGCATCCTGATAGAGGAGAAGACTGAAGGGCTACCAGAGAGCGAAGAGAACAGAAGGGCATTCGGAAAGAGGAGAAGACAGAAGGGCATCCAGAGAGAGGAGAGGACAGAAGTGCATCAGCAAAGAGAAGAGAACAGAAGGGCATGCAGACAAAGGAGAGGACAGAGGGTCATCCAGAGAGAGGAGAGAACAGAAGGGCATCCAGAGAGAGGAGAGAATAGAAGGGTATCCAGAGAAAGGAGAGGACAGAAGGGCATCAAGAGAGAGGAGAGAACAGAAGGGCATCAAGAGAAAAAAAAAAGACAGAAGGGAATCCTGAGAGAAGAGAGGACAGAAGGACATCCCGAGAGATGAGAGAACACAAGGGCATCCAGAGAGATGAGAGAACAGAAGAGAATCCAGAAACAGGATAGAACAGAAGGGAATCCAGATTGAGCAGAAGACTGAAGGATATCCAGGGAGAGAAGAGGACAGAAGGGCATGGGGTGAGAGGAGAATACAGAAGGTCATCAATAGAGAGGCGAGGACAGAAGGGCATCCAGTGAGAGGAGAGAACAGAAGGGAATCCAGAGAGAGGAGAATACAGAAGGGTATCCAGAGTGAAGTTAGAATTGTAGAGCATCCAGAGAGAGAGGAGAAGACAGAAGTGCATCGGGAGAGAGAAAAGAATAGAGGGGCATCGGGAGAGAGGCGAAGACAGAAAGGCATCCAGATAGAGGAGAGGACAGAAGGGCATCCAGAGAGAGGAGAGGCCAGAAGAACATCCAAAGAGACAAGAGAACAGAAGGGCAACCAGAGAGAATACAGGAAAGAAGGGCATCTAGAGAGAGAAGAGAAGAGAAGGTCATCCAGAGAGAGGTGAGTAGAGAAGGGCATCAAGAGAGAGGAGAGAAAAGAATGGCATCCAGAGTGAGGAAAAGACAGAAGGGAATCCACAGAGAGGAGAGAACAGAAGGGCCTTCGGAGATAGTAGAAGATAGAAGGGCATTGAAAGAGAGGAGAGGTCAGAAGAACATCTGGAGAGAGAAGAAGACAGAATGCCATACAGAGAGAGGAGAGAACAGAAGGGAATCCCAAAAGACGAGAAGATAGAAGGGCATCCAGAGAGAGGATAGAACAGAAGGGCTTCCAGAGTGTGGAGAAGAGAGATGGATATCCAGAGAGAGAAGAGGACAGAATGTCATACAGCGAGAGAGAGAGAACAGAAGGGCATCCAGAGAGAGGAGAAGATACAAGGGTATCCACAGAGATGAGAGGACAGAAGGGCATCAGGAGAGAGGAAAGAACAGAAGGTCATCCAGAGAGAAGAGAGCAGAAGAGAACTCAGAAAGTGGAGAGGACAGAAGGGCATCCAGAGAGAGGAGAAGACAGAAGGGCATCCAGAGAGAGGAGACAAAATTAGGGCATCCAGAGAGAAGAGAAGACAGAAGGGCATCCAGAGATTGTAGAGAACAGAAGGGCGACCAGAAAGAGCAGAGAACAGAAGTGAATCCAGAGAAAGGAGAAGACAGAAGGGAATCCAGAGAGAGGAAAGAATATTAGAGAATCCAGAAAGAGGAGAAAACTGAAGGACGACCAGAGAGGACAGAAGACTGACGACATCCAGAGAGAGAGAAGAGGACAGAAGGGAATCCATAGAGAGGAGAGGACAGAAGGACATCCAGTGAGAGGAGAGATAAGAAGGGCATCCAGAGAGAGGAGAGAACACAAGGGCATCCAGAGAAAGGAGAGAACAGAAAGGTATCCAAAGAGAGGAGAGGACAGAAGGGCATCCAGAGAGAGGAGAAGACAGAAGGTCATCCAGAGAGAGGAGAAGACAGAAGGGCATCCAGAGAGAAGAGAGGGCACAAAGGCATCAAAAGAGATGAGAGAACAAAAGAGCATCCAGAGAGAGTAGAGGACACAAGGCCAATTAGAGAGATGAGAGAATAGAAGATCATCAACAGAAAGTAGAAAACAGAAGGGGATCCAGTGAGATGAGAGAAAAGAAGATCATCCAGAGAGAGAAGAGAACAGAAGGGCATCCAGAGAGATGAGAGGAGAAAATAGAAGAGAATCTAGAGTGACAGGAGGACAGAAGGGCATCCAGAGAGAGGAGAAAACAGAAGGGCATCAAAAGAGAGGAAAGTACAGAAGGACATTAAGAGAGAAGAGAAGACAGAAGGGCATCCAGACAGAGGAGAGAACAGAGGGGTTTCAAGAGAGAAGACATAAGTGCATTCAGAGAAAAAGAGAGAACAGAAGGGCATCCAGAGAGATGATAGACAAGGAGAGATTCCAGAAGAGGAGAGAACAGAAGCCCATCCAGAGAGAGCAGAAGACTGAATGACATACTGAGAGAGAAGAAGACTGAAGAGCATACAGAGAGAACAGAAGACAAAAGGGTATCCAGAGTGAGGAGAAAATTGTCAGGCATCCAGAGAGAGGAGAAGCCAGAAGGGCATCCAGATATAGGAGAGGATAGAAGGGCATCCAGTGAGAGGAGAGCACAGAAGGGCATCCAAAGAGACAAGAGAACAGAAGGGCATAAAGAGAGAATAGAGGACAGAAAGGCATCTAGAGAGAGGAGAAAAGAGAAGGGCATCCAGAGATACAAGAAGACAAAAAGGGAATCCAGAGATAGGAGAGAAAAAAAGGGCATCCAGAGAGAGAAAGAACAGAAAAGAATCCAGAGAGAAGAGAGAAAAGAAGGGCATCCAGAGAGAGGAGAGGACAGCAGGGCATAAGGAGAGGGGAAAGGACACAAGGGCAACCAGGAAGAAAGTGAACAGAAGCGCATCCACTGAGGGGAGAGGACAGAAGGGCACCTAGAGAGAGCAGAGAACACAAGGGCATCCAGAAAGAAAAGAAGACAGAAGGGCATCGGTAGAGAGGAGGGACCAGAAGGGCATCAGGAGATTGGAGAGGAAAGAAGTTCCTCCAGAGAGAGGAGAAGACCGAAGGGCATTCAGAGAGAGGAGAACAGAGAAGGTCATCCATAGAGAGGAGAGAACAGAAGGGCATCCAGAGTGATGAGAGTACAGGAGAGCATCCATAGAGAGAAGAGTACAGAAAGGCATCCAAAGAGAGGAGAAGACAGAAGGGCATCCAAAGAGAGGAGTGTACAGAAGGGCATTCCGAGAGAAGAGAAGACAGAAGGGCATCCAGACAGAGCAGAGAACAAAGGGACTTCAACAGAGAGAAGACAGAAGTGAATTCAGAGAAAAAACAACAGAAGGACATCCAGAGAGATGATAGACCAGGAGAGAATCCAGAAGAGGAGAGAACAGAAGCCCATCCAGACAGAGCAGAAGACTGAAGGACATACTGAGAGATAAGAGGACTGAAGGGCACGCAGAGAGAGGAGAAGACAGAAGGATATCCAGAGTGATGAGAAAGTAGTCAGGCATCCAGAGACAGGAGAAGGAAGAAGCACATCCAGAGAGATGAAAGGACAGAAGGGCATCCAAAGAAAGCAGAGCAAAGAAGGGCATCCAAAGAGACGAGTGAACAGAAGGGCATAAAGAGAGAATAGAGGACAGAAGGGCATTTAGAGAGGGGAGAAAAAAGAAGGGCATCCAGAGAGAGGAGAAGACAAAAAGGGAATCCAGAGATAGGAGAGAAAAGAAGAGCTTCCAGAGAGAGGAGAGGACAGAAGGGTATCGGGAGAGGGGAGAGGACACAAGGGCATCCAGGGAGAAAGTGAACAGAAGGGCATCCAGAAAGTGGAGAGGACAGAAGGGCACCTAGAGAGAGCAGTGAACACAAGGGCATCCAGAAAGAAAAGAAGATAGAAGGGCATTGGTAGAGAGGAGAGCCCAGAAGGGCATCAGGAGATAGGAATGGAAAGAAATTCCTCCAGAGTGAAGAGAAGTCCGAAGGGCATTCAGAGAGAGGAGAAGACAGAAGGTCATTCACAGAGAAAAGAGAACCGAAGGGCATCCAGAGTGATGAGAGTACAGGAGAGCATCCATAGAGAGAAGAGAACAGAAAGGCAACCAGAGAGATTAGAGGACAGAAGGTATCCAGAGAGAAGAGAGGACAGAAAAGCATCCAGAGAGAGGAGAGGACAGAAGGGCATCCAGAGAGAGGAGAGGACAGAAGGGCATCCAGAGAGAGGAGAGGACAGAAGGGCATCCAGAGAGAGGAGAGGAGAGAAGGGCATCCAGACAGAGGAGAGGACAGAAGGGCATCCAGAGAGAGGAGAGAACAGAAGTGAATCCAGAGAGAGGAGAAGACAGAATGACATCCAGAGAGAGTTGAACACAGAAGGGCATCCAGAGATAAGAGAACAGAAGGGAATCGAAAGAGTGGGAAAGACCGAAGGGCATTCATAGAGAGAAGTAGACAGAACGTCATCCAGAGAGAGCAGAGAACAAAAGGGCATCCAGAGTGATGCGACTACAGGAGAGCTTCCATAGAGAGAAGAGAACAGAAAGGCAACCAGAGAGATTAGAGGACAGAAGGGATCCAGAGAGAGGAGAGGACAGAAGGGCATCCAGAGAGAGGAGAAGACAGAAGGGCATCCAGAGAGACGAGAGGTCAGAAGGGCATTCAGAAGGATGAGAGGACAGAAGATCATCCAGAGAGAGGAGAGAACAGAAGTGCATCCAGAGAAAGGAGAAGACAAAAGCACATCCAGAGAGAGGAGAATACAGAAGGGCATCCACAGAGAGGAGAGAAGAGAAGAGTATCGAAAGAGAGGAGAAAATAGAAGGGCATCCAAAGAGAAGAGAGGACAGAAGGGCATCCACAGAGAAGAGAAGACAGAAGGGCATCCAGAGATAGGAGAGGACACAAGGGCATCCAGAGAGAGAAGAGAACAGAAGGGCATCAAGTGAGATGAGAGAAGAGAATCTAGAGAGAGGAGAGAACAGAATGGGATCCAGAGAAAGGAGAGGACAGAAGAACATCCAGAGAGAGGAGAGGACAGAAGGGCATCCAGAGAGAGGAGAAGACAGAAAGGCATCCAGAATGAGGAGAGAAGAGAAGTGCATCCAGAGAAAGGAGAAGACAGAAGAGCATCCAGAGAGAGGTGAGCCCAGAAGGGCATCCAGAGAGAAGAGAACAGAAGGGCATCCAAAAAGAGGAGAAGACAGAAGGTCATCCAGAGAGAGGAGAGGAAATGAAGTCATCCAGAGAGAGGAGAGAATAGAAGAGCATCCAGAGAGAGGAGAAGACAGAAGGGCATCCAGAGAGGAGAGTATAAAAGGTGTCCTGAGAAAGGGGAGAACAGAAGGCCATACAGAGTGAGGAGAAGACAGAGGGGGATTCATAAGGAGGAGAAAACAGAAGGGCATCAGTAGAGAGGAGAGGAAATGAAGTCATCAGGAGAAAGGAGAGAATAGAAGGGCATCCAGAGAGAGGAGACTAAAAATGGTCATACACAGAGAGGAGAGAACAGAAGGCCATCCAGGGAGAGAAGTGAACAGAAGGGCATCCAGAGAGAGGAGAAGAGACAAGGGCATCCAGAGAGGAGAGGATAAAAGGCGTCCTGAGAAAGGGGAGAACAGAAGGGCATACAGAGTGAGGAGAAGACAGAAGGGGATCCAGAAGGAGGAGAAAACAGAAGGGAATCAGTAGAGAGGAGAGAAAAAATGGCATCCAGATAGAAGAGAGGACAGAAGGGCATGTACAGGGAAGGTGGAACAGAAAAGCATCGAGAGAGTGGAGAGAACAGAAGGGTATCCGGAGAGAGGAGAGAAATGAAAGGCATCCAGAGAGAGGAGAGGACAGAAGGGCATCCAGAGAGAGGAGAAGACAAAAGGGCATCCAGAGAGAGGAGAAGACAGAAGGGCATCCAGAGATAGGAGAGGACAGAAGAGCATCCAGTGGGAGGAGCGCACAGAAGGGTATCCAAAGAGACGAGAGAACAGAAGGGCATAAATAGAGAATAGAGGACAGAAGGGCATTTAGAAAGAGGAGCGAAGAGAAGGCCATCGAGAGAGATGAGAAGACAAAAAGGGAATCCAGAGATAGGAGAGAAAAGAAGGGCATCCAGAGAGAGAAGTGGACAGAAGGGCATCCGGAGAGGGTAAAGGACAGAGGGGGATTCCAGGGAGAAAAGTAGACAGAAGGGCATCCAGAAAAAAGAGAACAGAAGGGCATCCAGAGTGAGGAGTGTACAGAAGGGCATTCAGAGAGAGGAGAAAGCAGAAGGGTATCCAGAGAGAGGAGAAGACAGAAGGGAATCCAAAGAGAAGAGAGAACAGAAGGTCATCCATAGAGAGGATAAGACCAATGGCATCCAGAGATAAGAGAGAACAGAAGTGCATCCAGAAAGAGGAGGGAACAGAAGTGAATTCGGAGAATGAGAAGACAGAAAGGTATCTAAAGAGAGGAGAGAACAGAAGGCCATGCGAAGAGAGGAAAATTCAGAAGGGCATCCAGAGAGAGGAGAGGACAAAAGGGCATCTGGAAATAGAAGAGAACAGAAGAGCATCCAGGGAGAGGAGAGAAAAGAAGAGCATCCAGATAGTGGAGAAGACAGAAGGGCATACAGAGTGTGGAGAGAACAGAAGGGCATCCAGAGAGAGGAGAGAACAGAAGGGCATCCAGAGAGAGGAGAGGACAGAAGGGCATCCAGAGAAAGGAGAGAACATAAGTGAATCCAGAGTGAGGAGAAGACAGAAGGGCATTCAGAGAGAGTAGAAAGCAGAAGGGCATCCAGAGAGAGGAGAAGACAGAAGCGCATAACGGGAGAGGAGATGACAGATGGGCATACAGAGAGATGAGAGAGCAGAAGGACATCCAGAAAGAGGAGAGGACAGAAG
This sequence comes from Arvicanthis niloticus, assembly GCF_011762505.2. NCBI lineage: Eukaryota > Metazoa > Chordata > Mammalia > Rodentia > Muridae > Arvicanthis > Arvicanthis niloticus. Next base: position 80,660,909 of record NC_047668.1, on the reverse strand, counting down.
GGCATGCAGATAGAGGAGAGAACAGAAGGGCATTCAGTGAGAGGAGAGAGCATAAGGGCATTCAGAGAGAGGAGAAGACAGAAGGGATTCCAAAGAAAGGAGAGAACAGAAGGGCATTCAGAGAGAGGAGATTAAAGAAGGGCATCCAGAGAGAAGAAAGAACAGATGGGCATCCAGAGAGTGGAGAAGACAGTAGGGCATCAAGACAAAGAGTACAGAATGTCATACTGAGAGGGGAGAGAACAGAAGGGCATCCCAAGGGAGTAGAAGACAGAAGGGTATCCATAGGGAGGAGAGGACAGAAGGGCATCCAGAGAGGTGAAGGAACAGAAGGGCATATAGAGAGAGGTGAGAACAGAAGGGCATCCAGAGAGAAGAGAACAGAAGGACATCCAAAGAGAGAAGAATCCCTAAGGGCATTCAGAGAGAGGAGTAGACAGTATGGCATCCAGTGAGAACAGAGAACAGAAAGGCAACCAGAAAGATAAGGGGACAGATGGGTTCCAGAGAGAGGAGAGGACAGAAGGACATCCAGAGAGAGGAGAGGACAAGAGGACATCCAGAGAGAGGAGAGAACAGAACGGCATCCAGAGAGAGGAAAGAAGAGAAGTGCAACCAGAGAGAGGAGAAGACAGATGGGCATCCAGAGAATGTGAGCCCAGAAGGGCATCCAGAGAGAAGAGAACAGAAGGGCATCAAAAAAGACAAGAAGACAGAAGGGCATCCACAGAGAGGAGAGGAAAGAAAGTCATCCAGAGAGAGGAGAGAACAGAAGGGCATCCAGAGAGAGGAGAAGACACACGGGCATCCAGACAGGAAATGAAAAAAGGTGTCTGGAGTGAGGAGAGAATGGAAGGGCATCCAGAGAGAGGAGAAGACAGAAGGGCATAAAGGGAGAGGAGTGAACAGAAGGACATCCAGAGAGAGGAGAGGACAGAAGGGCACCTGGAGAGATCAGAGAATACAAGGGCATCCAGAAAAAGGAGAACACAGAAGGGCATCAGTTGAGAGGAGAGAACCGAATGGCACCCTGATAGAAAAGAGGACAGAATGGCGTCTACAGAGATTGTGGAACAGAAGAGCATCGAGAGAGAGGAGAGAACAAATTAGAATCTAAATAGAGGAGAGGACAGAAGGGCATCGAGAGAGAGGAGAGAACAGAAGTGTATCCGGAGAGAGGAGAGAACAGAAGGCTATCCGGAGAGAGGAGAGAACAGAAAGACATCTAGAGAGAGGAGAGAACAGAAGGGCATCCAGAGAGAGGAGAGGACAGAAGGGCATCTAGAGAAAGGAGAGAACAGAAGTGAATCCAGAGAGAGGGGAAGACTGAAGGGCATTCAGAGAAAGAAGAAAGCAGAAGGGCATCCAGAGAGAGAAGACAGAAGGGCATTCAGAGAGAGGAGAGAACAGAAAGGTATTCAGAAAGAGGAGAGAGCAGAAGGGCATTCAGAGAGAGGAGAAGACAGAAGGGAATCCAAAGAAAGGAGAGAACAGAAGGGCTTTCAGAGAGAGGAGAAGAAAGAAGGGCATCCATAGAGAAGAGAGAACAGATTGGCATCCAGAGAGTGGAGAAGACAGAGGGCATCAAGAAAAAGAGGACAAAATATCATACTGATAGGAGAGAGAACAGAAGGGCATCCCAAGAGAGTAGAAGACAGAAGGCATCCATAGAGAGGAGAGGACAGAAGGGCATCCGGAGAGGAGAAAGAACAGAAGCGCATATAGAGAGAAGATAACAGTAGAGAATCCAGAAAGAGCAGAAGACAGAAGGGCATACTGGCCATGAGAGAATAGAAGGGCATCCACCGGGAGGAGAACGCAGAAGGGAATCCGAGGAGAGGAGAGGACAGAAGAGCATCCCGAGAGAGTTGAGAACAGAAGGGCATCCAGAGAGAAGAGAGAACAGAAGAGAATCCAGAAAGAGGAGAGAAGAGAAGGGCATCCAGAGAGAGCAGAAGACTAAGAGACATTTAGAGAAAGAAGAGGATAGAAGGGCATATAGAGAGTGGAGAAGACAGAAGGGTATCCAGGATGAGGAGAGAATTGAAGGGCATCCAGAAAGAGGAGAAAACAGAAGGGCTTCCAGAGAGAGGAGAGAACAGAAGAGCATCCGGAGAGAGGGGAAGAGAGAAGTCATGGAGATGAAGAAGAGGACAGACGGGCATCCAGAGAGAAGAGAGGACAGAAGGGCATCCAGAGAGAGGAGAGGACAGAAGGCATCTAGAGGAAGCAGAGAAAAGAAGGGCATACTGAAAGAGGAGAAGATAGAAGGGCATCCAGAGATAGGGCTGACAGAAGTGCATCCACAGAAAAGAGAACAGAAGGCCATCCAGGGGGAGGAGAAGAACAGAAGGGCAACCAGAGAGAGGAGAGAAGTGAAGTGCATCCAGAGAAAGAAGAAGACAAAAGGGCATCCAGTGAGAGGTGAGCCCAGAAGGGCATCCAGAGAGAAGAGAACAGAAGGGCATCCAAAAAGAAGAGAAGACAGAAGGGCATTCAGAGAGAGGAGAAAAGAAAAAAGGCATCCGGAGAGAGGAGAGAACAGAAGGGCATCCAGAGAGAGGAGAAGACACAAGGGCATCCCGAGAGGAGATGAAAAA